>NC_080163.1:80911951-81174008 GCF_950295315.1 Erinaceus europaeus
TATGGAGATTGCTATCTGAGGCCCCAAACCCAAATATCAGAGGTTCCATTCCTGCTACCACCTTATCATAGAGCTGAGGGAATCCTATCTTTATACCCCCCTAACACACACACACACACACACACACACACACACACACACTCATTATTATCATACATAAAAATCATAAGAGTAAATAGATATATATTTTTTAGATTTTATTTATTAGAAAGATTGGAGGAGAGAGAAAAAGAACCAGACATCACTCTGGTACATGTGCTGCTGGGGATTGAACTCAGGACCTCATGCTTGAGAGTCCAATGCCTCACCCACAGCACCACCTCCCAGACCATAGTAAATATATATCTTAAAAGTTATGTATGATGTTGCTTTTTATCTACCTGGTCATAACAATAACAAAAAGGAAACAAAAACAGAGAAGTTAACATGTGCTTTTTGGTATCAAGGGAGGCCTCACTATGGAAAGGTAGTAACATTTACTGAGGACTTACAATAAACCAAGCAATGTCTTAAGAGTTTTATAGACATTGACTCAATCATTATAGTAACCAAGAAAGCAGGTATTATTATTATCTCTATCTTATGGATGTGGAAACTAAAATAAAGAGTCATTAAGCATTTCTTTTTAACTATAGAGGTAATGGCAGCAGGCTGGAAAACTCTAAAGAACATGGCTCCAGAGCTAGTTGTCTGACCTTTGCTTCTTTATGTAGCAACTGCCAATAGAAAGTGAGGAAGCTAAATCCATGCCTGAAATTGAATAAGAAGTGACACAACTAGGTAGCAGTCTAGGAGAAGCCATGTTTCCAAGTATTTACATAATCTCTTACCACCCACCACTGCTCCTCACCCTACTAGAGTCCTGACCTTAGATCATAGGAGTCATTGTTAGTCTTGGGTGGACAGTTTCCTTTGTGCTTCTAGTAAATTTTGCCCTGACATTTTATTTCAGACCACTTATGGAACAAATAAACTTTTCTTGTTATGTTACAGAACAATATGGACAATTCCCTTTACATTCCAAACAAGCTTTTGAAAAATGAAATCAGCAATACTTTTCTTTCCTCCATTCCTTTACACAACTCTAAACATAGCTGACCTTCAGTAAACCTTGTCGGGTGTTTATTGGATTTGATTGAGAGATGGCTTCTCCATAATTTTGCTGACTTCCCTCTTTCCTCTAACTTGGGCACTATTTCACAATCACATGCCGTCAGTTATGAGGAGGTCAAGTGAAAGCTTGTCCTCCTTTTCACTGAAGAAAGATAAACAATAAATATATGTGTGTGAGATTCTGAATTTTCTCTCAAGCAGCTACACGGAAAGTATGCTTTGTTGCTGAGATTTCACTCATGTCAATCCGTTTTCTGCTGCCTTCCATTTAGTGCCCTCATGTCAAGACTGCCTGAGTCTGTAGGGAAAGTAAAAGGTGAATGAGTAAAACACACTCTTCACCTTAGCATAGTTGTAATTGTTTGGTTTTTTTTTCCTCTTCATTTTAGGATAGACTTAGATTAACTTGAATTATCTTTATAGCTTTATTTTCCCTCAAGCAGTGTGTTCAGTAATTGCATTGTCATCTAACAAGAGAGGTTTTAGTAAGAAAACAGAAAAATGTGATGAAGAACCTTGAGAGAAACAATAGTGCAGCTACCCCTGTTTTTCCAAGAGGAAAAATGATTTTACTCATATTCATAACTGAAAAAACTATTACTCTTTTATAAATGTAAGTGATAATTACATAGAAAGCACCAAATTCCTTTTGTTAGCATTTACATAAGCAAAAATAATATGTGTAATGTAGTTTTACTCCTGTATAAGATCCCCTTCATTAATAGGGTAATAGATCATATTAATACTATCTCTATACAAATAAATGAACATGAGCAGATTTCGTATATTTTTCCAATGAACAAAAAGGACAAAAATAGTATATGTAGTCAATTTCCCATTTATTGCTTTACATGATCTTCATTTAAAGTAATTACATCATTATAATAGTGGAAGGATTGCAGAAAAAATACCCTTATAATAATTGAGATAGCTTTAAATTTTATATATTAACTGCTGTGTACTTTCCTACTTCTTGTATTACACAGTTAAGTACAAAATTCTGTGGCATTCTGATATAAATCAAAAGAAAAATCACTCTAGAATTTATCTGAGCCTTAAAGTAATTCTCTATATAGTCTGCATTAATAGGGTAGCAGGGTGAAATTGTGATTTAGAAATTCTTAGCTACCTTATGTGCTTTGGTTTATGGAAAAGATATACTTGACACTGTTATCTTTGGTTCTGGAATCCAACTGAATTAAGTGCTTCAAGAAAACAACTGAGGTATTCCAATATCAATGGTGTGATACTGGAACAAAAGTAGACATATGGACCAATGGAATAGGACAGAGAGCCCAAAACTAAACCCACACATGTATATGATAAAGAGGTCAAAACTTTCCAAGGGGGGGGGGGATGTCTCCCTCTTTTCTTCTTCTCCTTCTCCTTCTCCTTCTCCTTCTCCTTCTCCTTCTCCTTCTCCTTCTCCTTCTCCTTCTCCTTCTCCTTCTCCTTCTCCTTCTTCTTCTTCTTCTTCTTCTTCTTCTTCTTCTTCTTCTTCTTCTTCTTCTTCTTCTTTTGCATATTAACACCATTTCCACCACCAAAGGTCTGTGTCCCTACCCCCTCCTCCCACCCCACCCCCCTAGTGAAGATAAGCAGACCCCCTCACCCTCCACTCAGAGATTTTAGAATTCTTTTGTAAAGCCATCTGGTCCTGAGCTTTTGTTGTTAGGAAGATTCTTAATAACTGTTTCTATGTCTTTGTGATTGATCCATTTAGGTTTTGTAGTTCTTTTTGTTTAAGTTTTAAATGGTATATGTTTGTAGGAATTCTTCCATTTCTTCCAGATTCTCTAGCTTTCTATGATTTTTTGGATTTCTGTGGTGTCAGTTGTGATATCTTCTCTATTGTTTATAATTCTATGTGTTCGAGTCTACTCACTTTTTTTTTTAGTGAGTGGCTAAAGGTTTGTCAATATTGTTTAAACTTTCAAAGAACCAACATTTGTTGCCCTTGTTGTTTTATTGTTTGAGTTATTATTGTTGTTGTTATTGATGTAAGAACCAACATTTGGTTTCATTGATCTTTTGTATGGTTCTCTAATTTTTGATATTGTTTATTTCCACTCTAATTTTAGTGATTTCTGTCCTTCTGGTTGCTTTAGGGAAGAATGTCTCTTTAACAAATGGTGTAGGTGAATTGGACAACCACATGCAGAAAAAAGATACTAGACCTCCATGCAACACTGTGCACCAAAATTAACACAAAATGTATCAAAGATATGGATATTAGACCTGAAATTATAAAATACATAGAAGAATACATTTCAGGATGTCAACATTAAAGACGTATTTGGAGATTCCACCCCATTGGCAAGGGACACACACACACAAATGAGTAAGTAGGGTTACATCAAATTAAAATTATTTTACACATCAAAAGAAAATCCCATAAAGATAAACAAGAAACCCAGAAAATTGGAAAAGGTATTTGCACACTACACTTCAGAGAAGCAGTTAATATGAAACATCTATAAAGAACTTATGAAGCTCAACAAAAAGGAAAAGAACAACCCACTTAAAATTTGGGCAGAAGATATGAGTAGATAGTTCTCTAAAGAAGAGATACATATGGCCCACAGATATATGTGAAAACATTCTAATTCATTCATAATCAGAGAAATGCAAGTCAAAAACCACATTGGTATACCATATCACACCTGAGAGAATGGGCTCCATGAATAAAATAAGAGAAGATAAGTGTTGGAGAGGATGTAGAGGGAGAGGAACTCTATTACATTGCAGGTAGGAGTGCAAACTGGTGCAATCACTCTGTAGAACAGTATGGAGGAGCCTTAAAAAAATACAAATTGAAATATCATATGACCCAGCAATTCCACTATTAGACATATACCCAAAGGGTGTAATAACACTGATTCAAAGGGACATATGCACCCCCATGTTTATAGCAGCTTTATTCACAATAGCAAAAACATGGAAACAACCAAAATGCTCTTTGACATATGGTTGGATAAAAAAGTTATGGGATTTATATTCAATAAAGTATTATAAATCAATAAAAAGGGATAATATTGTGTCTTTTGGGATTAAGTGATTATGCTCAGTAAAGCAAGTAAGGAGGTGAAGGACAAACATAGACTGGTTTCACTCATGGAATATACAAATTTACAATACTCAAAATAGTCAAGACACATAAATATCTTACAAGAAATGACTAGCTCATAGCTCACATATTCAATGGGATTCTGCCCTGCAATAAAAAAGACTGTGTTATTTAGAACAAAATGGATGGAACTGGAGGTGATCATTTTAAATGATATAAGATATTAAAGACAATTACCAGATTATAAGTAACCAAAGAAAATGAAATTGAAAACAAAAATAATCACACTGTCTCTTGGACTTTGTGAGAACTTCTATTGTAAGGTGGGGACGGGGTGGCAAAACTTGGTTAATGGGTGTAGTGACTTATACACATTATGTGTGAGTATGAAATTATACCCTGAAATCTTAAAAATTTATAACACTGTTAAATAACCAATAAAAAAAATCTTTAGTTTCTCTAGTGCTATTTAGAAGCCAAATGGAAAAAAAATGTTCAGCAAGAGTCAAAGATTTATTTATTTATTTAATTTTTTGTTGCATTATCTTTATTTATTTATTGGATAGAGACAGCCAGAAATTGAGAGGGAAGGGAGTGATAGAGAGAGAAACCTGCAGCACTGCTTCACCACTTGCAAAGCTTTCCCCCTACAGGTGGGAACTGGGAGCTCGAACCTGGGTCCCTGAGCACTGTAACATGTGCCCTCAACCAGGTGTGCCACCACCCAGGCCCCAAAGATTGATTTATGCACACTATTTATTTTGTATACCAACTTAGAAAAGACACCAAGAAGGGTGAATTTTCAGCAGTCCTGTAGTAGGAAAGTTAATCTTTATTATTATTTTTTTGACCAACTAAATAATTAGTAGGTAAGCTGCTTATGGATCAAAATATGACTTTACTTCCTTGAATCCTAGAATTTGAACAATATGAAGTGATCTACACTCATCTTTATTAGATAAAGGAAAAATAACCAAAATATATGAAGAACTCATTTAACTCAACAACAGCAAAAACAAATAACCTTATTAAACAATGAGGAGAACCTCACCAAAGAAGAGAACCAGAAGTCCACCAGATATGAAACAATGTTTAAAGTCACTGATTTATCAAAGCAATCTAAATGATTACAATTAGATGTCACTTCACACCTGTGAGAATATCATACATTAGAAAAGATATAAACAACAAGTTTTGTTGGGGGTGTGGTAGAAAAGGAGCCCTTCTATACTGCTGATGGGACTGTAGATTGGTCCAGCCCTGGTGCTAGACAGTCTAAAGATTTCTTAGAATACTAGAAAAGAATATACCCTATGACCCTGAAATTTCTCTAAATTTTTCAAAAGCATGTTTTAGACATATAGGACATTTTTACATAGAGTTCTGTAACATAACAAAATAAGCTAAACAAAGACATCTCTATATACACCTATATTCATAGCATCAGAATTTGTAATAACCCAAATTTGGAAGCAACACTGATGTCCAGTGACATATGAGTGGTTAAGGAAATTAAAGTATTTATATATACAGAATGGGATACACCTGCAGGGGAGTCACTTCACAGGTGGTGAAGCAGGTCTGCAGATGTCTATCTTTCACTCCTCCTCTCTGTCTTCCCATCTTCTCTCCATTTCTCTCTGTCCTAACAACAAATGACATTAACAATAACAATAATAACCACACCAAGACTACAACAACAAAGGCAATGAAAGGGGGAAAAATGACCTCCAGGAGCAGTGAATTCATGGTGCAGGCACTGAGCCCCAGCAATAACCCTGGAGGCAAAAATAATAATAATAATAAAAGAATATTCAGTCTATGATTTCCTATCTAGGCAGTACATGATTAAAATGAAAAAAGAAAAATAAACTCTTGTCAAGTATAAACCACACATCATAATCAAAGAAAGGAGATTAAGAGATTATTCAAAACTTCACATAAAATTATTTGCCATTAGCAGTTCCATTATTTATAATAAGCAGCTTAAATAATACTATTTGTAGAGGTTTTGTTGTAATTAATTAGGGAGTGTAATATAGTGGAAAGAATATAGATTTGGAATCTAACATTGTGTGCTTTCTGTCATTAGTTGCTTTGTATTCTATAATAAGGTGCTTAATCATTCCAAACATTATCAAAATCACCCAGAATAGTTCAGTAACACATTATTCTTCATTAGACTACAAATGTGTGTTGGCATCAGATGAGATAGCTTTCATTTTTACATGCTTGTAGATGGCTGGCTGACTTTGTTATGAAAAATATATGTATTTGAATTCAAGACTAAGCAGCAGACTATTTCTATAGATGAGTACATAGATATATGGAAGGATGACAATATATAGCAATCTGGCAGGGGCAAGGAATTAAAGGGATGCAGATTGGAAGAGAAGAAGCCAGACTCAGTATTTGCAGATGATATACGGAGAGAAACCTAAATAATGTAGCAGGAAACAGTTGGAAATTATCAGGCAATATAGCAAAGTGTCAGGCTACAAACTTAACATACAAAAGTCAGTGGCATACCTCTATGCAAACACTAAGTTAGAAGAAGCAACCCAAGAATCAATCCCTTTTACTATAGCATCAAAAACAATAACATATCTAGGAATAAACCTAACAAAAGTAAAGGACTTATATGCTGAAAATTATGAGTCACTATTAAAGGAAATAGAAAAAGACACAAATGGGGGCCTGGCTGTAGCACAGTGGGTTAAGTGCAAATGATCCTGCCTTAAGGATCCCGGTTTGAGCTCCTGGTTCACTTCACAAGCAGTGTAGCTGGTCTGTAAGTGTCTATCTTTCTCTCCCATTCTCTGTATTATCCTCCTCTCTTGATTTTTATCTGTCCTATGCAACAACAATGACAGCACTAACAACAACAACAATAACAAAAACAATGTCAAACAATAAGGGCAACAAAAAGGAAAAAATGGTTTCCAGGAGCAGTGTATTCATAGTGCAGGCACCAAGCCCCAGCAATAGCCCTGGGGGAAAAATGAAAGGAAAGAAGGAAGGAAGGAATGAAGGAAGGAAGAAAGAAAGAAAGAAGGAAAGAAAGAAAGACACAAGAAGTGGAAAAATATTCTATGTTTATGGATTGTAAGAATTATCATTAAAATGAATATGCTACCCAGAGTCATATACAAATTTAATGCCATTCCCATCAAGTTTCCAACCAAATTTTTTAGGAGAATAGACCAAAAGTTAGAAATGTTTATCTGGAACCATAAAACAGTGCCAAAACAAACTTGAGAAGAAAGAACAGAACTGGAGGCATCACACTCCCAGGTCTGGGGAAAGCACAGTCTCTTCAACAAATGATGTTGGAAAAAATGGGTTGAAACATGCAGAAGGATGAAACTGAACCACTATATTTCACCAAATACAAAAGTAAATTCCAAGTGGATCAAAGACTTGGATGTTAGACCAGAAACTATCAGATACTTAGAGAAAATCTTGGCAGAACTCTATTCCATCTAAATTTTAAAGGTATCTTAAATGATACATATCTAATTACAAAGAAGACAAAATAAAAATAAACCAATGGGACTACATCAAATTAAAAAGCTTCTGCACAGCAAAAGAAACCACTACCCAAACAAAGAGAGCCCCAAAAGAGTTGGAGAATATTATTACATGCCATACATTAGACAAGAGGCTAATAACCAAAATATATAAAGAGCTCACCAAACTCATCAACAAGAAAGCAAATGCCCCTGTCCAGAAGTGGGGAGAGTATATGAACAGAATATCTACCAAGAAAATAAATATAAATGGCCAACAAACATGAAAAAAAATGCTCCAAGTCATTGACTGTCAGAGAAATGCAAATAAAGCAGTAATGAGATACAATTTTACTCCTGTGAGAATGTGATCCACCAGAAAAGGTTGGGCATTACGCCAGCTTCCCTGCATTGCTTGATACTATGGCTTATTTACATAATCATTGTTTTTCCTGAAAGATCCCCACCCATGCCTGCAGGGTACATAAGTCCCTTTGGCTTTCTACCTTCCCAGAGTGCCTTGTTTTTCTCCATTCCCTTTCCTAGCCAATCCTGTTCCCGATTTGCTTCTTCTGTTTTTACCTTATAAAGCACGATGCTGTTTCTGGCTTCTCTTTTTTTCTCTTCTGCATCCCAACCTGCAGAAGATCTGGAGAAGGGCTAGTGTGCATAGCAGGAGGCGGCCATTTTGCTAGATCCACGTGGCCTAAACCCTCTGTGCTCATACCCAGCTCTGGGATGTCTGTATCAATAAAGAATTGTATCACCATGCCGCCACGAGTTCCTTTTCTCTCTCTCTAGTGAAGCTAGCCTGGCATTTTGGCACACCAACGTGGGACCTAACCCACCCAGCCCCTAGATAAGTATACTCCACTTGGCTCTCTGCAGCCTCATGATTAAAGAAGGCACTGCAGTTCCTTTTCTCCCTCTTCTTATTTTTCTGAGACCCCTCCGCCATGGGTGACCTTCCTCCTTATGAAGATGTTTCCCAAACACTCTACTCTTTTTTCATGAGACAGTTTTTCTATCTCTGGGACATTTTCCTCTGGGCTGCACCTTTGATCCTCTTGACCATGGTTGCAGCTTTCAGGAAATATGCAGGGTCCCCTCCCAAAAGGTTAAGTGACCTTGAGGCTGTGATCCAAGATTTAAGGGAAAAGGTCATTCTACATACCCAGCACTATACCTGCTTTCTAGAGAAAGCAAAGCCTGCCCCAATCCTGACCCACCCTAAGACCTCTGCATTTTACCCAGAGGATTCCGTTTCAGCAGACATGTCCCTGACTGCTGTGGCTGCACCTGCAACTTCTCCTAAATTGTCTCCACCCCCTGCCACTACGCCACTATTGGACACAGAATTCCTTTGCCAGCTTTGTAAAGGAGCTTTTCCTCTGGAGCAAGTCCACACATTCCCAGTAAACATTGCCCCCAATAGACAGAGACCTCAGTAATGATACCCATATTCCTCCACAGATCTTAAGGAACTTTGTCAGTCCATTAAAGAGGATGGAGTGCATTCTCTGTGGACCAGATGTATCTTACAAGGCCTTCTCCAGAACCTTAATACCCCCCAAGACTGGAGGGATGTAGCTCATGCTATGCTCCCAAGCCCACTCTTCATTCAATGGGAGGCATTTTTCAGAGATGAATGTTTACAGCAATCTGGAGAAATAGCCAGAATCATCCCGAGTGGGATTTTGAGGCTCTGTTTGGAAAGGGGAGTTTGGGAGCCAGAATTCAACAGGAAGAGGCCAAGTTTCCACCTGGTTATTTTGATCAGGTATGACTCTGCATATTACAACCGTGGTAAAGGTTAACACCCCCCATAGGAGCTGCCTCAGCCCCCATTCTCTCCCTTCACCAAGAACCTGATGAATCCCTAGCTAAATTCATTACCAGGGTCCAATCAGGTTTGGAGAGAAAGATTTATGATCCTGATGCTTATTTTCTCCTTCTGTGTTCTATTGTTTGGGATGGCATGATTCCAGACTTCCATTAGCCATGCCTCAGTGTTAAAAACTAACACACAGACACCTGGATTTCAGTGATACAGGGGATTGGATTAAGCTCTTGGGTAACCAATAAGACACAGGCCTTTGAAGATGCCCTAGATAAGTGAAAGGGGGCTTGCTTCCAGTGAGGTCACCAAGGGCATTGACATAACCAGTGTTCAGAAAATAAACCACGACCCCACTTCCAGTCAGGGAACCAGAGGCCTGAACACCTTGTCCTAGATGCCAGAAAGGTTTTCATCGAGGAAAGATTGTTGGTCTAAGTTCCATAAAAGTGGCATGCCCCAGCCGAATTTAGATTTAAACAGGGATTTAAACTAGGCGCGAGGCATCCCTCAGCTTCGCCTTCAAGAGGGAGTAAAGCAGGTTGCCCGCTCGGCATGGCACCTTTCTTCCATAAACAAGAGCCCCGCCTGGGACCCAACCCATCACCCTGCCCACCATGCCATGTAAAAATAGCAGAGGGTTAGCGGGAGAAGGAGTGCATAGCGTGGGAACTCCCAGCATAAAAATAGCCAGCTGGAGCAAGTGAAAAGCATGGATTCAGAGCCTGTGGTTTTGTGGACCACCCCTGTTTTAGAAAGCAGTCACCCTACTATGACAGTAAGGATTGGTAAAATTCCTTTTAAGTGATTGATTGATACCAGAGCAGACAAGACAATTTTAAGGCAAGCAGAGGTTCCCCAGAGTTGGGAAATCCTTCCAGGACCATGTCTACATGGAGTTGGAGGATTGACAGAAAATTTCCTTACACAAGATTCGCTTGTGTGGGAAGAACCAGAAGGGACTACCGGACGCTTTCATCCTTTGATAGATGATATTAGCACCAATTTATTGGGAAGAGACTGGCTGTAATCTCTTGGTGTGGTAATATCCTCTGATGCCTCTGCAGGGCATCACACTCACTCCCATGAGACTTCTAGATCCGACCAGCACCCCCATACTAACTGCCACTGTTCATAACAGAACTCCCTGCTTAGATTGGCTTTCTAATGAGCCTGTCTGGGTGGAGCAGTGGCCTTTGCCTGTGGAGAAACTAGAAATTTTAAAAGAGCTCATCCAACAGCAGTTGTCCTTGGGACACATTTGCCATTCCTGGAGCCCATAAAATATTCCTGTCTTTGTGATTAAAAAGCGTTCGGGAAAATGGCGCCTCCTCCAAGATCTCCATGCAGTTAATAAAACCATGCAAGTTTGGGGCTCCCCCAAAAGGGGTTTGATTCTTGTTTCTGCAATTCTCACGGGAATTCCAATCATAGCTATTGATATACAGGATTGTTTTTCTCTCAATTCCCTTGCACCCACAAGATTGTAAACGTTTTGCCTTCTCTGTTCCTTCTATTAATAATGCCAGCCCTGTTCCTTCTATTAATAATGCCAGCCCTGTTCCTTCTATTAATAATGCCAGCCCTGTTCCTTCTATTAATAATGCCAGCCCTTGTTTGGCTTCGTATGTTAACTCTCTTTTCAGTCATCAGGTTCCAGATGTCATCAGGATGCCGGCCAGGCTTCCCTGGACTGAAGACCCTACCATTGTGTCCTGGAGGTCCGCTTCCCCAGGACCCACCCTACTAGGGAAAGAGAGAGGCAGACTGGGAGTATGGACTGACCAGTCAACGCCCATGTTCAGCAGGGAAGCAATTACAGAAGCCAGACCTTCTACCTTCTGCAACCCACAATGACCCTGGGTCCATGCTCCCAGAGGGATAGAGAATGGGAAAGCTATCAGGGGAGGGGGTGGGATATGGAGAATGGGTGGTGGGAATTGTGTGGAATTGTACCCCTCCTACCCTATGGTTTTGTTAATTCATACTTTCTTAAATTAAAAAAAAGAAACAATAAAAAAAATAATGCCATCCCTGTCGATAGATTTGAATGGGTGGTACTGCCCCAGGGCATGGCCAATAGTCCTAATATGTGTCAAGAGGCTGTCAAATCTGCTCTTTTCCCATATATTCATAAGGGTCTTAAGGTTTTTCATTATATGAATGATGTCTTAATATGGGGAGAATTGGATACAGATATCTCTGCCCAATGTGATTTTCTTATTGCTGCATTGAAGAAAAACAGCCTTAATGTAGCTCCTGAGAAGGTACAGCTAATTCCTCCAATATTTTTCTTAGGCTCAGTGATTTCTGGAACGCAGGTAACCTTAAATCCTTCTGTTCCTTTTCCTTCTAATCTCACACTTGCTTCTTTACAAAGTTTTCTTGGAAATTTAAATTGGCTTAGGCAGCATCTTTATCTCCCCACTAGATGATCAAACCACTGTTTGATCTGTTAAAAGGAAACAAACAGCCCTCCTCAAAGAATACGTTAACCCCCAAAGCCTCCATGGCATTGGAAAGGGTTAACTATGTTCTCCAGGACATGCACCTTGTTAAGTTATCCCCCTCCTCTACAGTAAATCTTCTAATCTTTACCTCCACCTCTACAGTAATGGGGGCACTGTGGAAGAAGCTTGGTGTTCTCGAATGGCTTCATATGATAGTAGGGGGAGCTCCAAGACTTCTTACTGAGATTGATGTCTGAGTATCTATCATTTGCCAAGGAAGAAACAGATCAATTCACATCTTAAGAAGGGAACTGGATTCAATTATTCTTCCTTTTTCTCTCACAGATACAGAGTGGCTCATATACCACCATTCTCATTTTGCCATAAGTTTAATGGGTTTTCCAGGACAATTAGATAATCATTTTTCTTCTAATAAATTAACAGCTTCTTTACCTCTTTTGCCTCTACTAATACCTAAACTTTTCTCTCAAGATCCCATCCCCTCTGCTCCTACAATCTTCACTGATGGTGGAAAAAAGGGAGCAGCTACTGCGCTTATATATTATCCAGAGAAGCAATATCCGAACTCTCACTGCTGGACTTCTCGAGGACTGTAGCAGTCCATGGACCTTACATCCAGCTGTCTCTGGACTCTGCAACACCAGATCACCCTTCTCCCCCTTGGCCTATCAGGTCTCCACTCCTCCGCCTATCAGGCAGCACCCTCTTTCTGCCTACCAGGCAGTCCTTCTCTGCCTACCAGGCCTCTATTCAGTCTCACACTGTCCCTTGCTGCTCTTACTTATCACTCCCTGTATTCCAGTTCTTTTAAAAACACCTGCACGATATCATTTAGGTTTCTGCCCAACAGGTTTCTGTTCACCCCTACACTACTATTCTTCTGTCAGAGATGGAGTCTTTTACAGACATTGACCCATTTAACTATGGCCATTAGGTAAATAACAAGAAGGAGATATTTGGGAAATTATGAGGATGTGGTTGAGCTTGGCAGGGCTTGAACCTGAGGAGTGTGTCAATCCTGTTGTCTCTCTCTCTACTGAGAGGTTGAGCAAGGAGGGACAGTAGTAACCCCAAAGGTGTGCCTTATCATATTAGACTCCCTGCCTCACAAAATGCCCCACATTCCTGATATTATGGCCATTAGATAAAAAGAAAGGGGGAGATGTTGGGAATTAGGCCAGCTATCTTGCATTGCTTGATACTATGGCCTATTTACATAATTATTGTTTTGCCTGAAAGATCCCCAACCATGTCTGCAGGGTACATAAATCCCGCCAGCCTTCTACCTTCCCAGAATGCCTAGATTTCTCCACTCCCTTTCCTAGCCAATCCCGTTCCTGACTTGCCACTTCCGTTTTTTACCCTATATAGACCACTGCTGTTCCTGGTTTCACTTTTTTTTTCTCTTTTGCATCCTAACCTGGAGAAGACCTGGAGAAGGGCTGGCATGTATAGAGGGAGGCAGCCATTTTGCTAGCTCCACGTGGCCTAAACCCACTGTACTCATACCAAACTCTGTGGCATCCACATCAATAAAGAATTGTATCACCACACCACCACAAGTTCCTTGTCTTTTTCCAGCAAAGCTAGCCTGGCAAAAGGTAGCACCAATAAATGCTGGAGAGCTTGTGGGGACAAAGGGATGCTTCTGCACTCTATGGGAATGTAAATTGGTCCAACCCCTGTGGAGAGCAGTCTGGAGAACACTCAGAAGGATAGAAGTGGACCTACCCTATGATCCTGAAATTCCTTTCCTGGTGAGATATCCTAAGGAACCAAACATACCCACACAAAAAGATTTGTGTATACCCATGTTCATAGCAGCACAATTTGTAATAGCCAAAACCTGGAAGCAATCCAGGTGTCCAACTACAGATGAGTGGCTGAGCAATTTGCATTATATATACACAATGGAATGCTACTCAACTATTAAAAAAATGGTGATTTTACCTTTTTCACCTCATCTTGAAAGGAGCTTGAGGAATCATGTTATATGAGATAAGTCAGAAACAGAAGGACTAATATAGGATAATCTCATTAATAGACAGAAGTTGAAAAACAAGATCAAAAGAGAAAACACTAAGCAGACCTTGGACTGTAGTTGGTGTATTGTATCAAAGTAAAAGACTCTGGGGTGGGGGTGGGGAGTGGGGTTCAGGTCCTGGAACATGATGGCAGAGGAGGAACTAGTAGGGAGGGGTTGTATTGTTATGTGGGAAATTGGGAAATGTTATGCATGTACAAACTATTGTATTTTACTATTAACTATAAACCATTAACCCCTCAATTAAGCAATTGAAAAAAAAGAAAATGGAAAAAAAAAGAATGGCAATAGCATCAGAAAAGACAATTTATCATTTTATTTCACTGACTCATTGCAGAATTGGTATTTTCATAGAGATTTACTGTCATTTTGGAGGCAGTGTGATTGCCAAAGTCCTGGGAAGAAGATTTCAGTCAGATCTCCTGGCTTTCCATTCTAACTTTGCCCTTGCCACTTTATCTGTGTCACTATCAAATTATTTCATTGCCTAAATGATGTGTTCTTCTCTGTGGCATTGTGATGACAATATCAAACTTACATGGGCACAATGGAGTTCAATAGCATTGATGTATATGAGGTGTCCTTTTTCAGTCTTATTTTTCCATTTGCTTTCTAGTTTTTGAATAATCAGGAAAAATCTGTAGCTGTGAGAAAGCCAGTACACAAAATCCTCACTCCTAAGTACAGCTTGTTTACTTGGGTATGATTCTGAACAGTGCCATATGTGATGTCCTCAGCCCTCAGAACTGAGCATTTTCAAGCAAAATTTTTCTGATCACCGATGATTAGGGAACCTATTAAAATGTACAAGTCTCATGAACTTGGCCGGTATAGCACTTTTAGATAAAATAATTGGAAGAGGGTTAGGTACTGCATATATTAGTTTAAAAATCCCCAGTATTTAAAATATTTCCAAAGACACTATTTTATAACTTACTGTGTTTAGAGTACTTTTTAAGTATTTTGATTCTCAGAAAGAGCTCAGCCTAGGATAGGGTAAGGATTTGATGTCAAAGATAAAAGAACAAAACTTGATTTAGAGAAAGCAAAATGTTCTCTGGTATCCTTAGTTTTAATCCTGAAGGAGTTACTCTGTACACTGCATGCACATAAATGGTCATTTGTTTATAGAATTTATATGTGTGCATATATGTATGTGTGCATAGTTGTATGTATGAGAATTAGTACTAGAATTACACTGATTCACACTCATATTGTTTTTTTCAGAACACTAATGACACTCTTTTTCAAGACTTGTCTTATGTTATAAAATGATCGGTCCAGTTCATATGTTAAAATTAAATTTAAAGCATGGAATTGTTCACCTTTGGTGAATATCATCCAGGTAATATTAACAGAATTAATTGACTGTTCAAACATCCTCTCAAAACTCAGTGGGCTAAAAATTAAATGCAACAAGAATACATTTGAAGTCAGGAAGCAAAAGACCTATCTGGATGGTTCTACTTACCAGTGGAATATAAATAACAAAAGCCAATGAACTAATATGACACAGCAGAAATAATTTGAACTTCCTCACGAATGTGGTGGTTACCAGAAGTAAAGGAGAAGTGGGGTGGGGAGGATGGGTAGAAGTGGTCATTGTGTTGACATTAGAAATTTTGGCTGTGGATGCAGTAAAACACATCCAAGTGTGAAACTAAATTCCTAAAGTTGTACTGTAAACTAATGAAAAGTCAATAATATTTGACTTTGTAAAGTGTATTTCTAGTTTGTATTGGCATTGAAGTGCTTTTATTCTCAAGATTTTAGCATTTATTTATTTTTCTATCCTTTATTTTTTGTGCAGCTGGAGCCTTATGTCTGCACCTTTTTCCACTCCTGGGCTGATATTTTCTTTTTCTTTTTGGTTATCTCCAAGGCTTCATGACTCTGTGTTGGCTCTTTTAGATAGAGATAAAAGATGAAGAGAAAAAGATAGGGATAGGGAGAGAGAGAGAGAGAGAGAAAGAGAAGAACACTGATGCTTCTTTCCAAGTGAAGAGGACAGATGTCTGCAAGACACACATGGCATGGCAGCACATTGTCCAATGAACTATTTTGCTGGTCCAACAGCTTCATTCAGATAGAAGTGTGTGTGTGTGTGTGTGTGTGTGTGTGTGTGTGTGTGTGTATGTGTGTGTGTAGGGGGGATTCTTTAAAAAATTATTAATTCATTTATTTTTGGGTGATAGAGAGAGAGAAATTGAGAGAGGAGGGGGCAGTAGAGAGGGAAAGAGACAAAGACATCCGTAGCCCTGCCTCACCACTAGTGAAGCTTTCCCCCTGCAGGTGGGAAACAGGGGTTTGAACCAAGGTCCTTGTGCATTGTAACGTGTGTGCTTAACTAGATGCAACACTGCCTGGCCCCACAATTCTTTATTTTAAAGATTTTATTTTTCTTGCTTCACAATGTGTGCTATCTAGTCTAAATCTACTCCACATCACCTTGCGGAAAGTTTCTGTGTGGTGGTGTTTACCCTGCTCTTTTTTTTTTGTTTGTTTCTCTGTCTCTGTCTGTTTTTTCTACCTTAATAAGTCAGCCTTGTGGTGGGAATTGTATGGAATTGTACCCTTCTTATACTACAGTTTTGCCGATCATTATTAAATCACTATTAAAAAGCTATATGGGAGCCCGACGATGGTGCACTTAGTTGAGCACACACATTACAGTGCACGAGGATGCAGGTCCAAGCCTCTGTTCCCCACTTGCTGGGGAAAAGGTTCACGAGTGGTGAAGCAGTGCTGCAGGTGTCTTGCTGTTTCTTTCTCTCTCTACTTCCTCCTGTTCTCTCAATTTTCCTCTGTCTCTGCTGGGAGTATGGACTGACCTGTCAATACCCATGTTCAGCGAGGAAGCAATTACAGAAGCCAGACCTTCAACCTTCTGCATCCCACAATGATCTTAGGTCCATACTCCCAGAGTGTTAAAGAATAGGAAAGCTATCAGGGGAGGGGATGGAATACAGAGTTCTGGTGGTGGGAATTGTGTGAAGTTGTACCCCTCTTAACCTATGGTTTTGGCAATGTTTTCTTTTTATAAATAAAAAATTAAAAAAATTCCTGTCTCTATCCAGTAATAAATAAATAAATATGATAAATAAAATGTTTTGTTTAATGTCAGCTTGGAGCAGGAAAGCCTTGGCAATGATAAAATGATTTTCTTTTTCAACAGTCTCTGTTTTTCAGCTATGATGTGCCTACTGGTGGTTTTACTATATTTATCTTGCTTGAAGTTCACTAGGATTTTGAGATCTGAGGACTGATACCTTAGCTTTATAAATTTTGTAAACTGTCAACTATTGGCTCATATATTGCTATTGTTCCTTCTTTATTTTTTCTCCAAGGTCAATAATGTTATTCTATATTTTTCTCACATATCTTTAATTGTCTCTTCTACTTATTGCTTTTTCTTACTTGCTACAGTTTGGGTGATTTCAATGTAGTCTCAATTGTTTTTTCTTCACTGATCATTTCTTATTCTATGTTTAATATGCTCTCTAATCTACCCAGTTAATTTTTCTTGGAAATATTGCATTTTTCTGTTAGATAGTTGATTACAAAGTTTCATTTATTTAAATAATTCCACATTTACTGATTCATTTTGTAATTTTAAATTCTATTCATTGCAATACTTACAACAATGTATTTTAAGTCCTATGCTGATAATACTACTATGTAGCTCATCAGTTGATCTGTTTCTGTTGAAGTTTCTTTCTCTCAGTTATTGTTAGTGAATTGCCTTCTTCATATGTCTCAAAATAATGTGCTAGTGTATCCCAGAATATATTCAAAGAACAGTCACATTTGAAGTTGAATACATAGGCATTGATATGAGTGTACAGATATATTTTTTTCTAGGGAAATTACATTTATATTTTTCTATCTGAAGAGAAATTGCTGAACCAGTCAGATATGTTGGGTGATACTGAAACTGTAGCCTCAGCATTAACTTACTTCCACTTTCAAGTGTTTTTATGGTTTCCTCTGGCTCCTTTCTCCATTTATGCTTTGGAATCCAAGTGCTCATTATAAATCTCTCTGATTTCCCCCCCCCCCACTAATTTCCAGTATCAAAAGGGTGTTGTTATCTTTAATTTTCTTTGGAAAGTAACTGTATACTTTAATTCTATATCACTAATGTTTTATAAGCTGGGGATAAGGTACCTTCCATCAACAGTATTTTGGGATGACAGCACTTCTCCATTTCACTTTGCACCCTGGCTTAATTCCTAATTATTTATTTATCAAAATGTATAGTGGCTGAATTGGAAAGGTTAAATGATTAGTTTTGGATTGGGGGTTCTCTCAAATGCTAGTTCTTCATAACAGCTGATTCTTTTTTTTTTTTTTTTCTGTTGAGGAAAGTTTCTCTGATATAAAAAACTCATACTCTGCCCTCATAAATACAATAGCAATAACCCTGGAGTGTATGAACGGCTGCTGTTGCTTATTAAGGTCTTCTCTGAAAATTAGTTTCTGTTTTAACATTGCATCTACAGTTTTTAGATGACTTTAGAAAAAATATTTTATTTTACTCAGCATTTACTTGTTTCAGCAAGAATAACTGTATTACATTACCCTTTATACCCTTGTGGGAAATGAAACACTGTTAAGATTTAACAGGCATTGAATCTCTATGAAATTTGCACTGGATTATTCTCAAGCTTCTAAGAGATCTGCTCATTAACTATACTTACAAATATTCAAAAATATTTGGAATCACATTTTTTCTTTCAAGTAGTCTGCATTTTTTTCTAAAACTTTGAAGGGAGTAGTCTTTCTTGTCTTTTCATAGAAATAAAGGAGGCCATACTAGTGCATAAGGGCAACCATTAAATTAGATATATCTCATAAGATTTTTAAAAATATTTATTTGTTTATTCCCTTTTTTTTTGCCCTTATTGTTTTATTGTTATAGTTATTGTTGTTGTTATTAATGTCATTGTTGTTGGATAGGACAGAGAGAAATGGAGAGAGGAGAGGAAGACAGAGAGGGGGAGAGAAAGATAGACACCTGCAGACCTGCTTCAACACTTGTGAAGTGACTCCCCAGCAGGTGGGAAGCCAGGGGCTCAAACCGGGATCTTTATGCTGGTCCTTGCGCTTTGTGTCGCCTGTGCTTAACCCACTGTGCTACCGCCCGATTCCCAATCACATAAGATTTTTATAGACTACTGGGGCAGGTTGTCAGTGCATCTGGTTAAATGTACATGTTACAAGTGTGCAAAGCCCCTAATCCCCACCTGCAGGGGGAAAGCTTTGCAATTGGTAAAGCAGTGCTGCAGGTGTCTCTCTGTATCTCTCCCTCTCTATTTCATCCTTCCCTCTTCATTTCTGGCTGTCTCTATAAAATCAATAAAGATAATAAGGAAAAAAAGAATATTCTGCTAAGTGATTGACAGGTTTTAGCAGTTTAATATCTAATGATACAACCTATAAATTTTTTTGTATTACATTTCAAGACCTAAATAAGCAAAGCCACTTCTATTGTATACTTAAATAAAATATTGGAAGGACACAGAATTTTAAGCCATAATATACTGTATAATTGCCTTCTTCAGGAACCTTTTAAATAAGATATTTACTCTCTGGGATGACTAGTTCCTTTTTAGAATGTAAGGCGTCATGCAAAATAGAATTTTTGTTTTGTTTTTAATCTTATAGTGTCTACGATTTTTATTTGTAATTTGGAAATATTTTCTAAATCAAAGAACAGTTATAAAATCGTTCCATGCCATCAAAGGAGCTTCTAAAAGTCTCTTACGATTTTTCTTTTCTGTCACTGACAAGACTTTGCCTCTGTATAATTCCACTGTTTTTTAGCAGACTTCTCTATTCTGTGTTGAAGACGAGAAACTGAGAGGGAGAGAGAGAAACACACAAGGAGAGATTCCATAGCACTGCTCTGCTGCTCATAGAACTTCCACTGTGTATGTTGCTCCCATGTGGTGACTGGGGACTCAAATCTAGGTCCTTGGTTGGTAAAGTGTGTATTATACCAGGTGAGCTATCTCTTGGCTTCCTCAAAGCAATAAGCAAAATTTATCTGAATGTTTTCCCTAATTTTATAAATTCGTAGGAGAATAGCCAGGGATGAGAACATCAGCAAAACATTTAAGTCTGAATTTTAGTGAGGGGGTATTTACCACATTGGGGAAAATAACTGAATTATGTCAACAGAAATGGACAAAAGGGATAGTTTCCATTAAGGAAGGCAAAATACACATTTACCTCTGACAAATTTGAGTGCAATAATGAAGATATCAGTTTCCTATTCTTTCTTTGCTCAGTGAGCATCAGGTTTCTTATGCTAACAACTTATTTCTGTAACATCAGCACAACTCCTCCGTAGTTTTAATTTTTTTTAATATGCACTCATTATCTCTCATTAATCCTCTACGAACTCTGACTGCATTCCTTCCTGCACAACAAATAGGTATAACTCCTTCAGCTGAGAACCCTAGTGTCTTCCTTACTGCAATACGGTTGAACTCAAATCTAATCTTTTAGGTTTATTGCTTCCCAGCACAGCAGATATTATCCTTGTTTCCATATTCAGACCTTTTGAAAATTTCAATTTCCAGGATCTACTCTACAGCAATCAATTTGGAATGTCTAGCAATGGAACCTAGGGGTCAAATCATTAAGTTTCTAAGATGAGACAAATGTTCAGTTAATGTTGTGAATTGCTACTTTCATAGGAACAGAATTTAGACTTGTTGGGACATCCTTTCTGCAAAAGGTCAAAGGAGCCTAAATAGCAGTTTAGGAAATCTGAAGATAATTGACAAGAAATATTCATCAGTTGATTATCATTTTCAAACACAAAATTCTTTTAAATTTGAATCTTACGTATACTAGCAATTCTGTTTATTATTTTGACCTAATCATATCATAATGATGTTAATGTTAAAGATTTTATTCAGGGGAAAAATTGTATTTAGTTGATAAGAAATCAAAAAATCTAACCATTAGAAATGGTTATGGATATTGGAATTAGTTATTTAATAAATAATTTATTTCTTTCAGATAACAATCTCTGACTTGGTCTTTCTTTTTAGTCAATTCTCTCTAGGTGTGAGTGTGTGTGTGTGTGTATATGTATGATTATGATTATGGTTTCATTGCTCTAATATTCTAATATTCTATTATATGGAGATGAGAAGTTGTATTCATGTATCAATGATTTTCCACAACCTCCCCCAAGAACGTGCTTTTAAGAAGAGAGAAACAGGAAGAGAAATAGCACAGCATTGAAACCTCAGAGTGTAGTAAGGGCTGGAATTGAACCTGTGTAGTGTGCATGGCAAAGCATGAGCATTCATAAGTGAGTTATCTTGCTTCTCCCCTAGATATTTTGTTTTATTTTAGCCTTTAAATAGTCCATGGGATGGACTGAGGAGAGACAGGAAAACAGGCTTTATATTACTGTTTTATTTTTCAAGTGTGATAACGCTGTTATTTTCTACTACTCTAGTAAATAACCTATGCTTAAAGGATAGTAAATAAACTAAAATATGAAATAGAACTAGTTTTAGAGTCTTGTGAAAAGTCAAGCTTTGCTAGAATTCTTGTAGATTAACATTGCATCTAGTATATATAATTTGAAGGGGTCAGGTGGTGGTAACACCTGGTTGAGCACACACATTACCGTATGTGAAGACCCAGGTTTGAGCATCTTCTCCCCTCCTGCAGGGGGGGAAAGCTTTATGAGTGGTAAAGCAAAGTCTTCAGGTGTCTCTCTTTCCTTCTCACTGTCTATCTTCCCCTCCCCCTGTTTCAATTCCTCTCTGTCTTATCTAATATAGAAAAGGAAATATGGCAGGAGCAGTAGATTCATGGTGCATGCACTGAACCCAAGCAATAACTCTGGTGGCAACGGAAAAAATTATAATGTGGGAGAATTGATTATAGAATAAGTAGGCTATCTTCACAATGAAATTACAGTATATATCTCCAGTGATTAAAATAATTATTAATCTATAGTTTACAAAAAATAAAGAAAAAGATATAGAAGTATGGTAGAATCAACATCACTGTAAATCATGAAATCAAGAAAAGCAAAGGCAAAAATAAGCCAATGGGACTACAGAAAACTGAAAAGCTGATACACAAATAGTCATGAAAATTATAACGGACTGAAAATATTTAAATAATATCATCAACAGTAAAAAGCAAACAACTCCATTAAAAATGGAGAGAGGACACAGAGAATATTTACCAAATAAGATATCCAGATGACCAAGAGGTATTCAACAAAATTGCTCAATTATTGCTAACTTATGCTAATTACCAACTATTAGATAAATGTAAATGAAGGAAATACTGAGTTACCACTTCCTATCTGTCAGAATGTCACTATATTTTTAAAAAATGATAGAAACAATAAGTCCTGGCAAAGTTGTGGGGAAAAAAAAAAACTTGTTCCTAGTTGGTGGAAATGTAAATTGGTTTAGCTTCTGTGGAAAACAGTGTAGAGATTCCTTTAAAAAATAGGATGGACCTACCATACAATTTTGGCAAAGTCTTTCCTGGGGATTTATCTAAAGTACATACACAGAGACAAAAATATATGCAAAGAGATCTATGTACACTTATGTTCACAGCAGCACTTTCTGTAATAGCCCAAATTTGGAAGCAACCCAAATGTCCAGTGGCAGATGGGTGGTTGAGAAAGTCATGGCACAAATGCACAATGGAATACTCTTCACCTGCATGAAATTATGTTATATTTTCTTTTGCTAAATCTTGCAGGAGTCACAATTAGTAATAAAAGCCAAAAAAAGAAAGATGAATATGGAACGGTCTCTTTCACAGGTATGAAGCATTCTCTCACAACTTAGATCCTTTGAAAGGTATTGGAGTATGTACATTAGAGAACTGAATTATGGAAGGGGTTGCATTTGTAGGACCACATGTGCAGAAAGATGAGCCTGTTCAAATATCTATTCTAGATATGGATTCAAGAAGATATATTTTTAGGACTATCCATTCATTTCACAAAAAACTGAAAAATACCCTTTACTGAAACAGGAGTTGGTACCAATAGTAATATTTGTGCTACTTAAAATTAATATATTAGTCAAATATTCTTTCTTTAAATTGCCACCAGGGTTATTGCTGGGGCTTGGGGCCTGCACTATGAATCCATAGATTTATATGGACCTTTCTTATTTTTTCCTTCCTTCCTTCCTTCCTTCCTTCCTTCCTTCCTTCCTTCCTTCCTTCCTTCCTCCCTCCCTCCCTCCCTCCCTCCCTCTTTCTTTCTTTCTTTCTTTCTTTCTTTCTCTCTTTCTTCTTTTTAGTTTATGAGTAGGACAGAGGGAAATTGAGAGGGGAGGGTTGAAAATAGAGAGGGAGAAAGAGACACCTGCATACCTGTTTCACCATTCCTGAAGTATCCCCCTTGTAGGTGGGAAACAGGGGCTCGAACTTGGGTCCTAGCACATGGTAATATGTGTGCTTAATTGGGTGTGCCATTGCCTGATCCCCTCAAATGTTTTTTTGTAATTGAGTTAAATGTAAGATAAGAAAATCAAGTTGTTTAAAAATTTTGAATTGAAATATGCAAAAACTTAAAGAGTTATGCAATAGAGTAATTCAGTAAATACTTGCAGAGTTCTCCTTCTGAGGTTTTCACCCTGACTTTGTACTGTTTCCAACCTTTTATTTTATTTCATAATATATCAGAGTTTAATCACACTGAAATATATATATATATATTTTATTTTTGTAATATTTATTTATTTTTTTTTGTTTAAGAAAGGATTAATTAACAAAACCATAGGGTAGGATGGGTACAACTCCACACAATTCCCACTGCCCAATCTCCATATCCCACCCACTCCCCTGATAGCTTTCCCATTCTCTATCCCTCTGGGAGCATGGACCCAGGGTCATTGTGGGTTGCAGAAGGTAGAAGGTCTGGCTTCTGTAATTGCTTCCCCGTTGAACGTGGGCGTTGACTGGTCGGTCCATACTCCCAGTCTGCCTCTCTCTTTCCCTAGTAGGGTGGGTCTCTGGGGAAGCTGAGCTCCAGGACATATTGGTGGGGTCTTCAATCCAGGGAAGTCTGGCCGGCATCCTGATGACACCTGGAACCAGGTGACTGAAAAGAGAGTTAACATACAAAGCCAAACAAATTGTTGAGCAATCATGGACCCAAAGCTTGGAAAAGTGGAGAGGAAGTATTAGGGAGGTACTCACTGCAAACTCTAGTGTACTTCTGCTTTCTTACTTTGGTGCCATACTCCAAACTCAGTCAATTTCTGCTTTGCATTTCTACTTCTTCTTTTTTTTTTTTTTACATGCATAACATTCCCCAGATTCCCATTTAACAATACAACCCCCACTATTTCATTCACCATTTTTCATGGACCTGTATTCTCCCCACCCACCCACCCACCCCAGAGTCTTTTACTTTGGTGTATATTTTAAGATAAATTAATATAGTTTTATGTTATATGCAACCAAGAATACTATGCCAAAGATTCTCAGTTTGTAAGCTGTTTAAAATCCTCTTAAGTGTCACTTCTATTTTTAGAGTAATGAGCTGAGACTTAAAAAGCCTTTGTCAATTGCACAGCCATAAAACTATATAAAAATCTCATTTTAGGGGGCCGGGCAGTAAGTAGCGCAGTGGGTTAAGTGCACTTGGCACAAAGCACAAGGACCGGTGTAAGGATCACTGTTTGAGCCCCCAGATCCCCACCTGCAGGGGAGTCACTTCATGGTGAAGCAGGTCTGCAGGTGTCTATCTTTTTCTTCCCCTCTCTGTCTCCCCCCCCCCCCTCTGCATTTCTCTCTATCCTATCCAACAACAAACGACATCAACAACAACAATAGTAACCACAACAAGGCTACAACAACAAGGGCAACAAAAGAGGGAAAAAATAGCCTCCAGGAGCAGTAGATTCATGGTGCAGGCACTGAGCCCCAGCAATAACCTTGGAGGCAAAAAAAAAAACAAAAACAAAACTCATTTTAGACTGAAGCTTATGATGATAACCACAATAGTTTTCAAATCAGTATCTTTATGTAAAATATATATATTGGCTTGTTAGAAAATTCATGACACATTTTTTTGCAAAGAAAAAATACATCCTGACTTTTCTGACAATCCAATATTCCTAATTCGATATAAATTGTGTTATATGTACACATTAGCTTATTAAAAATAAAAAAAAACTAATGGAGACATTTGCCTCAAGTTGGAACACTAAGAACAATGTCACTAATTCCTTTGAGGTGTTCCTGTTCAAAAATAATGTCGGACTTAAGCTTCTATCTCTGATTGAACATGCTATTCATATTCCATTTCTATACTATAAATAGAATTTTATGATATCTAAGAAAAAGAAAGCCCAAGTTTATTACTAAGCAACTATATCTAGTACAGTGTGGTTTTGTGTAGCACTAAGTACCTATAGATTTCATGCCGGAGTGTCTGACAATTTTTAGTGCTACATCTTATCTACATGAAAATATGGACAACACTAGGGGGACTGAATGTATAGTGGAATAGTACTTTGGTGTTTCTCTCCTCTCCTTTGTTGTCTCTGTGCATCTCAAGAGTTATAGAATGAAAAAAAAAAAAGTTGGGTCTGGGACGACATTAGACAGCATCCCTCAGACATGAAGCCCTCTGTTCATTTCCCAACACTACATGCATATAATAAGGCATTTTTGATGAGTGCACGCACTTTACTAAAGATTTTTAAACCACAGAGGAAAACTAAAAATGGCAAAATCACTTTTAAGAATATTCTGAGCAACAAAATCACTTTCTCTTTGCTGTGAAAATTGCTGTCTTTTAATTCCTTTATGCTGTTTTATTTCCCATATTGTTTACTTATGATACTGATAATTCATTTTATTAGAATTCTATCATTTAAGAATAATCATCAATATTTTGCTAAATCATTGGATATCTGGTTCCATGTTACTTTCTCAATGAACAATCAACCTCAAATTGTTCAGTGAAAAATCTTGTGAGCATAGTTTAGAAGCAAAAAGAAACATGTATATATGATACAAGAGATAGATATTGGGAGATAAAAAAATAAAGAAGAATGAAAGTGTATGGAAGTAGTCTATCTAGAAATTCCAGACAGAATTATTGGTTTATTTCTTGATGATTTGTTGGTGGCATACTTATATTTTCATAGTTGTTTTGATGTCCTTGACTGAGAAGACAGTTAAGATTAGATAGTCTAAGAACTAACATAAAGCAAGGACAAACTCATTTCTTAATTTATATGATGAAGACACCTATAAATAACAATGTTTTAATTTATATTTTTCTATAGTGACTTTACCTTTTTGTAATAACTGTACTCAGACAAACACATTTGACAAGAGGTTGTATGAGTATATAGTGATTATTTTTTTACTGTAATGGATCAAATCTGATAAATTACTTTGCTATATTGATAATTGCTATAATTATTCTAAATAATTTCATATATGCTACTTTTGATACATCTATTCTACAATGTATAGCTAACTGATACAATAATAAAACACCATAAGTTTTGCTCACTTACATGGTCTAGCAACATACTATTGATTTCCTAGATGATTTTGTTTAATTTTATTTAATTTATGATTGAATAGACACAGAAATAAGTTGGGGGAGAGACAGAGAGGGAAAGAAACAGAGAGACATCTGCAGCACTGCATCAGCATTATTGTCATCCCTTCATAACCTTTAGAAGGAACACTGTATACAGCTGGCCAAGAGATACACTGGCAAAAAAAAATTATCCATTAAAGGAAAATTATTGTCTCTATGACAACCTTTATTAGAATTACCAAACAAGTAAATATAGTAAAACTCAAGGCTAACTTAATCCTCACTAAAATCCAAGCTTTATTTTCCCCCTAACTTGGACCCAGACCCCATAGACGTGACGCTTATTTGGATACAACAAATGATACTCAATGCTTTAACAACTGGGAGAAACCCAAGCTTATCAGGAAAAGAAGGGACTACAAAAGCTGGATAATAGCAAGGGATTGGCTTAATGATGGCCTTCTTTGTTACTACCAGGCCATCCCATCACCTGGAGTCCTAGTCATGGAATCCTTATATTCCGCCTCAGATTCAATGGGCCTACACATCTAATAGACCCCTCTGCCCACCATCACTGGTTACTTCCATCAGGCACATCATTATCAGCCCTCCTGTGGGGTTCATCAAAGCATTACCCTCACTATGAACTACCAATAGTAAGGATTTCTCCACTCTCTGAAGGGAGACTGGCTAATCCTACTCTGCCACTGGAGGAAGACAGATCTTGAAATAGGTGCAGCCTAGAATGTCCCAAGCTGTGGCCATCAAGTGCAAACACAGATTGACAGGGACTCAAAGGATATATAGGCTTCTGTGCAAATGTGAATATTTGTAGGCCCTGTGGTAAATATTTAATTGTTATTTGCATATTTTACTCAAGTTTAGGATCTACTCTCTGCCCTGACCAAGCTTTCTAGATCTTTTCTCAATTATGATACCATCTTCTCAGATAATATTTTTAATCCATCTACAGGTTAGCTATCAATCTTCAGTAAAAATTACAAAAGTCATAGGCCCATAGGAACATACCTAAAATAAACTTCCTAGCTTCTATCCACCCTGTAATCTGTAGTCCCATCTACTTTATTCCTATTTTATGGTCCTTGTTTATTAAACTTTTTTTTATAACATATATTTTTTAATTTATTTTTATTTATTTATTCCCTTTTGTTGCCCTTGTTGTTTTATTGTTGTAGTTATTATTGTTGTCATTGTTGTTGGATAGGACAGAGAGAAATGGAGAGGGGAAGGGGAAGACAGAGAGAGGGACAGAAAGATAGACACCTGCAGACCTGTTTCACTGCTTGTGAAGCGACACCCCTGCAGGAGGGGAGCCAGGGCTTGAACCAGGATCCTTATGCGGGTCCTTGTGCTTAGCGCCACCTGCGCTTAACCCGCTGCGCTACAGCCCGACTCCTGTTTATTAAACATTTTATCCTGATTTATGTCTTACTGCATTTAAACTACCAAGTTGAGGATGCTACTATGATTCCATCCTGAACTCCCTGGACAGTTAACCTCACCAGTGTATCCTGAAATCTCACCTCTCCAGAGCCTTGCCTTACTATGGAAGGATATAAGAGGCTGGGGGTATTATCAATCTGTCAACACTCATGTCAGCAGAGAAGCAATTACAGAAGTCATACCTTCCAGTTTTTGCACCCCATAAAGAATTTTAGTCAAAGGGGTGGATAGAATAAGCCAGGATTGAGCAGTGCTGTGGTAAAAACAATTAAGCAAGCAAGCTAGCAAGCAAGCAAACAAACAAAGCAAACCATTAAAGTCAAAGGGCTGGGTGGTAGCGCACCTGATTGATCACACATATTACAATGAGCAAGGGCTGGGATTCCAGGCCTGCCTGTCCCCACCTGCAGGGGGAAAAGCTTTGTGAGTAGTAAAGCAGTGTTTCACGTGTCTCTGACTCTTCCTTTCCATCACCCTTTACCTCTTTGTTTATGAATATCTCTATTCAATAAGTAAATAAAGATAATAAAACATTTTTAAAACTAAGATTTTTGGTCAATACTCACAGAAGGGTAAATGTGAGGGAAAGATGAGAGGGCTCTGAAGACCAATTCCATCATGACCCATAGAGGCACTCAGAAGCAATAGGTGTGACTTAGAAAGGAAGAGAAGGCAGGATCATAGAAAAATGCATATATATATATATATATTAGTCAACCAGGAGTCGGCCTGTAGTGGGTTAAGTGCACATGGCACCAATCGCAAGCACTGGTGTAAAGATCCTGGTTGGAGCCCCTAGTTCCCCAACTGCAGGGGAGTTGCTTCACAAGTGGTGAAGCAAGTCTGCAGGTGTTTATCTTTCTCTCCCCATCTCTGTCTCCCCTCCTCTCTTGATTTCCCTCTATCCTATCCAATGACAGCAATAGCAACAGCAATAATAATAACCACAACAATGATAAAACAACAAGGGCAACAAAAGGGGGAAAATGTTCTCCAGGAGCAGTGGGTTCATGGTGCAGGCACCGAGCCCCAACAATAACCCTGGAGGCAAAAAAAAAGAAAGAATAGTCAACCCATATCTGTAAATTTGGGAGAAGTAATGAAATTTCCAACGGAAAGAATAGGGACACAGAGCTCTGGTGGTGGGAAAAGTGTAGAATTATACCCCTGTTATCTTATAATTTTGTAAATCAAATATTAATTCACTACTACTACTAATAATACAAATGAATCCAGCATTTTGACCTTTTGTATTTCCTCTCCCTCCTCTCCTTTTCCATAGCAGCCTTGAAAACAATAACCTTGCAACCATGGTAGCTATGGAAACCAGCAGTCTAGCAGCCACAGCACGAGGTAAAATAGGATTGAAATGTTCTAAAAAGCCTATACCCACAAACATGATACTATTTTTCCTTTTAGGCAGTTCTTAGGAAGGGTGCAAACTCTTTATTTGACCTGACTCAAAACTCACTCTTTGAGAACAGCACTGTTATGAGAGTATTTGATGAGGAATATCAGTGGCAATTGTTTAATATTACAGTGGCCTGAGGCAAGAATACCAGTTGGACCTAACACAAGAGTAACTAAAATCCTTTATGGGAAAAGGTGGGAAAGATATGTTTATCTTTTGAAAAAATCCAACATTTTCTTATAAATGTTGAAGGCCACACACATATTAAGGGCTATGCATAGGTCCAGGGTAAAGTTCAGAAAGCATTAATTCTTAAATTTTGTAGAACATCAGACTCGGCATAGTAGAAGCTGGAAAGCAAGATAGAGTTGGAAACTAACTACGAAAGCATTAAAGGCAAACATAAGACCTTAGTAAGCCTAGAATACTTACTGTTTCAAGGCATATTTCATCTTGGGCACCACAGATAAGCAACAATGAAAGCTCTATGGGTAATGAGTATGCAGAAGGCCCTAGGTTTGATCTCTGGCACTGTATGAAAAAAAATGAAAGTCTATTAAAATATCACTAGGAAATTTTGTTATTAGTCAACTTTTACCACCTTTCAATATGAGACCTCACTTCCAAGTCTTTAGAGTCATGATTTAGTAAAATTTATTAGTATAATTAGGATGGGTTCTAATACAATACAATAAACTTCCTTAGAAAATGGGTGTCTGGAGGCCTGGAAGAACCTTACTTAGCAGGGTATATATCTTACTGTGTGTAGTCCACTTCCAAGTTCCAGCACTAAACGGAAATGCCACAACACTGGAAGAATTCCAGCCCTGTGATATCTCCCCTTCTGTCTTTCTTTATATATTCCTGAAATAAAAATAATGTGAAAGCCAGGCTGGGTGTGGTGAATTACACATGTGCAAAGCACAACACCGCAAAGACTAAACAAGAAGTTGTTAGTAATTTAACAGTGTTTGCGAGAATAATTATGCTTAATAAGTTAAGCAGTAAGAAAGACAATTACCTGGCACCTATTTTTTTTTATTTACAACAAGATAATTACATTCTGGTATGTTGAAGTTTCTGATCCCAGACTTCTTGATACTTGTTATTAGAAATCCTACTGATTGTTACCTTTGCATCAATGTTTGTAAAACATGTTGTTTGTCTGCCAGATATATTCCTTTGACCACTAAGGCATATTTTTCAGGCTCTGTCCTTTTACTATAAGAATCCTTCTCTATGGTCAAGTCTGGATATGGCAGAGATTTTTCTTGCCACAGGTGGTCACCATTAATTCTTATGTCTGTCTGTTGTCCTGAGGGTCCAGAGATTCTGCAGGGGATAACTTGAATATATACTCAATATCTTATGCCATCAAAGGGATGTACATGATGTAATGGCATTCAGACAAAGGCACTTTTAAACACCCCTACCTACATTTCTGATGTTTTGTACCACCATAAAAATACATTCTGACTTTTGATACTGATGTTTATTTATTTTAACCACCTATTATTTGTGCCTTGACATTTACCCCTGATGTATGTTTTACTCATCCTGCCCCCCCCAGACAATAACTTAGGTCACCTGCATATTAAATGTCAGGTGCATGCAAAAACTAGTAGGGTCATGGGCCCCTTGGAATATACCTAAAAAGACCTACTACCTTTTTCCAAAATGGAGACCTCACATCTTCATCCACAATATTCCAGCCTTTAGGTTCATGAGTAGTCAACAATTTGTTCTGCTTTATATCTTAACTTATTTTCAATGAACAGGTTCCAGATGCTACCAGACACCAACTGAACTTCCCAGGTCAGAGGACCCCATCAAAGTGTCCTACAGCCCCACTTCCCCAGAGCTTTGTCCCACTAGGGAAAGAGAGAGAAGGTTGGGAGTATGGATTTACCTGTCAATGACCATGTTTAGTGGGGAAATGATTACAGAAGCCAGACCTTCCACCTTTTATACCCCCTAATGACCCTGGGTCTATGTTCCCCGAGAGTTAAAGAATAGTAAAGCTTTCAGGGGATGGGATGGGATATGGAGTTTTGGTGGTGGGAATTGTGTGGAATCATAGCCCTCTTATCTTATGGTCTTGTCAGTGTTTCCATTTTATAAATAAAAATTTTAAAAAATCTTTGACATTTCTTGTTCCTTTGTGATGCCATACATAAGTTCATCAATAAATACTCTGGAAGAAGCTTGGGATGGCAGTACACATTTGGCACTACCCTGACTTGGGGTACCTTGTGTATGTCCCTCCAGATTTCATCAGATGATGGACATATGTTTCTATTATCAAGGTCCTGGCAACTGGTAAAGGTTGGCATACTAGCCATACAGGTATGCAAAGACGAGTCTCTTATTCATATAACATCTTTCTTTTTTAAATTTCTTTATTTTTTAATTTTTTTCTAATTTTTAATTTATTTTTTATTTATTTAAGAAAGGAGACATTAACAAAACCGTAGGATAGGAGGCTTACAACTCCACACAAATCCCACCACCCGATCTCCATATCCCATCCCCTCCCCTGATAGCTTTCCCAGTCTCTGTCCCTCTGTGAGTATGGACCCAGGGTCATTGTGGGTTACAGAAGGTGGAAGGTAATTGCTTCCCCACTGAACATGGGCGTTGACTGGTCAATCCATACTTCCAGTCTGCCTCTCTCTTTCCCTAGTAGGGTGGGTTTCTGGGGAAGTGGAGCTCCAGGACATATTGGTGGGGTCGTTAGTCCAGGGAAGTCTGGTCGGCATCATGCTGGCATCTGGAACCTGGTGGCTGAGTAATGAAGCTGAAGGGTTGTCATTCCACACCTGAAGTCTCTGGACACAGTCTGAAGTGAAGCAAGCTGGGGTGGCACTCATTGCGTTGATTAGGTTGCGATCCACGGATGCAATATTATTTGATATGAACTGGGAGAAGTATGCAGGAAAGTGGGCCCCACCCTAAGGTTTCAGGACTGGGGAAAATATAGGCTCTAGAGTGGAAATGTGAGGTTCCTGCTGTCTTAGGGTTCAAGAAGACAATGGATAGTTATTGTTATCATCACATTATTTGGTAATTGGGTTGACTTTGGAAAGTCCCTTTCTTAGGGTTTGCTGTATAATACCCAGCATCTTGTATATAGTGGTGCCACTGGTTGCTTCTGTTCTACCTGGTCTAGACTTTTGAGAGTCAGCATATCAAAGACTCAGCCTATGTATTAAAAAGACTTAAGTCTGTGTTTTTAAAAGTTCTAGAGATAGGATCAATTTTTCCCCTCTCATATTAATTAAATAGTGGTTTATATGACTACACTTTAATAGGAGTGTACATAAACACCATTCCCACCACCAAAAGACTGTTTCCCATCCCACCCCCCCACCCCCCCACACAGCCCGGGCCCCCCACTGCCCCAGGAAGCCGAATGTCTACCCTCCCAAGATCAGGCTTTTAGTACATATTTAATTCAGTTGTTGACATATATTTTTCTTAATTTACCTTAGAAACTCAATTAAATACTAAATATCTTATGGTTTCCAATTTTTCTTTCATTGTTTCCCACTAGTTATTAACTCAACAAAAAATGTGACCGAAAATTTTTTCAGGCAGGCTTTACCACATTTAACACTTATATATTCTTTGTTATCAGTGATTTGTTTTATTCTGTTTTTTTCCCCGAGTGAAGCTACATATACTTCATTTTTTTTCATTTGCATTCAAGAACCATGTTTCCTGATTCAGTCGGCACTTAAAGAATTTGCTTGCACTTTAAGAAGAGTGCATGAAATCTTTTTTTTTTGTAATTTTATTTATTTATCTTCCCTTTTGTTGCCCTTGTCTTTTTTTTTATTGTTGTTGTAGTTGATGTCGTCGTTGTTGGATAGGACAGAGAGAAATGGAGAGAGGAGGGGAAGACAGAGAGGAGGAGAGAAAGACAGACACCTGCAGATCTGCTTCACTGCCTGTGAAGTGACTCCCCTGCAGGTGGGGAGCCGGGGTTCGAACCGGGATCCTCATGCCGGTCCTTGTGCTTAGCGCCACCTGCGCTTAACCCGCTGCGCTACCGCCCGGCTCCCGAAATCTATTTTTCAAGTTAAATTGCTGAGTCTTTCCTTTTTAATAGTTATCTATTCCCTTTTGTTGCCCTTATTTTATTGTTGTAGTTATTCTTGTTGTTATTATTGATGTTGTCGTTGTTGGGTAGGACAGAGAAAAATGGAGAGAGGAGGGGAAGACAGAGGGGGAGAGAAAGATAGACACCTGCAGATATGCTTTACTGCTTGTGAAGTGACTCCCTGCAGATGGGGAGCCGGGGGCTTGAACCGGGATCCTTATTCCAGTCCTTGCACTTTGCGCCAAGTGCACTTAACCTGCTGTGCTACTGCCGACTCATGAATCTTTCTTTTAATACCTTCTTTTGTAACAGCATCAACTCTTTGAATATATAACCCCAGTATATCTTAACACCTGGATAGACTATAAAACTTACTTTAACCCATACTTGAGTAAGTCTCAATTAAAGTGTACTGTGTTAAAAATTTGTTTTTGTTGAACTTTCAGCTAATTGAATATATGCTTTCATATAAGTGGCTGTATTATTTTCATTATATTGCATTATCAATTTTCAATTGCTATTCTATCCATCAAAATAAAGACTTATTCAACTACTTAGTCTTTCTGTTAGTCATTCATGTGCATGGTTAACTCTCACGTGGGAATGTAAATTGGTCCAGTCACTATGAAAACCAGTACTTAGTTTCCTAAAATTATAGAAGCACTATATAATCTAGCAATTCTATCTTTGAGTATGCATACAAAGTGAAAAAATATTACTTTGAGAATATATATATGCATATTTATGAACAATATATATTCATTTCAAAGACATTTACAATAACCACTTAATGAAAGAACTTAAAGTTCTATCAATGGATGAGTAAAGAAGATGTAATACTATTCAAGTCTTTAGAATAAGTATAAAATTGACAAGAGATGTACTGGGTATATATATATATATATATATATATTTATATATATATATATATATATATATATATATATATAGTAAAGAACAGTTGTTATCTCTATAATAACTTTTATTAGAATCATCAAAAAAGTAAATGCAAAACAAAACAAATAAAAAAAAAACCTTGAGGATAACTTAGACTCCATTAAAAATCTAGGTTTATTTTCTCCCTAATTCTAGGCCAACCTCTGTGAACCTAAAACCAGCTTGGACACAACAAATAACATTTAGGACTTTCACAACTGAGAGAAAATCTAAGCTTGTCAGACAGAGAAGGGATTACAAAAACTGGAAAAGGGCAAGAGACTGTTTCACTAATGATGGCCATTTTAGCCAATACCTGGCCACCTCATTACTGGATCTTAATCAGGGAATCTGGATTCCCTCATAGACTCTAAAGCCTAGACCTCTAACAGATCCCTCTCTTTATCACAGACATCATTTCCATTAGGAATGTCATAAATATTTTTGTGGGCTTCTTCAGAATTTTAGTCTCATTGCAAAAAAAAAAAAAGGTAAGGACCGCCCCACTCTCTGAAGGGAAGCTGGGTCATTCTACTCTGCCATTTAGGGAAGACTTTTCCTGAAATGAGTGCAGCCTAGAATGTTTCCAGCTGTGACCAGGAACTGTGAGCTCACTGACAGGGACTCAGAGGTTATACAGGCTTCTGTGATAAATACAAATACATATGGATCCTAGGTTATATCACTGCGGTAAACAGTCCATTGTATTTATATATTTTCTTCACGTTTGGAAGCTACTCTCTGCCCTAATCTTGCTTCCTAATTCTGTTCTCAACTCTGACACTAAGGCACATATATCTTCTCACAAATATCTTAGGTGAGAATAGGAAAAAGGAAGGACAATTGAAAGTAGTAATGGGTGTAGGTGTGACTTGGAATGGAAGTGAAGGTAGGACCATAGAAAAAATTGGCAAAGAAAATAAATTTAGATAGCTAAATAGATATAAATATGGAGATAGAGATAGATGATAGATAGATGGATAGATCAATAGATAAATAGATAGATTCAATCAGTTCATATCTGTAATCTTGGGAGAACTGCTACAAATTCTACTGGAGGGTAATAGGGACACAGATTTCTGGTGATGAGATGAACTCAGTTACACTACCTTTCTTTACCCTACATTCCAGTTTAACAGAAGATGGTGAAGGCATTTACTTTAGACTTTATTAATATTTTACACTTAACATACAAGGTAAAACAGAACACTATCAGAAACCATGAAGAAATGCTAAAAAGAGAACCATCGAGGCAGGACATAAAGAGATAGATTTAGGATGGTCCAAATGTTGGGATTATAAGAGATTTTATTCGTTTTAAAAACATTTTCTTTCTTTTTTTTTTTTAGTATTTTTTAATTTATTTTTATTATTGGATAGAGATAGAGAGAAATTCAGAGGGAAGGAGAAGATGGGGAGAGGAAAAGAGACAGAGAGACACCTGCAGTCCTGTTTCACCACTCATGAAGCTTTCCCTCTGCAGGTGGGGACAAGAAGCTTGAACCTAGGCACTTGTACACTGTAATATGTGTATTCAACCAGGTTCAACCCTCCCTGTCCCTCAAGATTTTGACTACCCATGAACCTAAAGGTAAGAATATTGCAGATGAAGATTTGGGGTCTCTGTTTTGGAAAAGGGTAGTAGGTCTATTTTAGGTATATTCCAAGGGGCCCTGATACAGCTTTCTAGCCTTTTCCAACTATGACATCATCTCCCCGGACAATAACCTGGGTCTACCTGTATATTAGCTGTCATACTCAGGCAAAACCTTTTATAAAATTTTTACTTGTGATAATAGTGGGTCTCTAGATTGTAGTATTATAGGGTGTATTTTCTTTTTTTTTAATTAATTAATTTATTTAAGAAAGGAGACATTAACAAAATCATAGGATGGGGGGGTGCAACTCCACACAGTTCCTGCCACCCAATCTCCATATTCCATCCCCTCCCCAATAGCTTTCCCATTCTCTATCCCTCTGGGAGCATGGACCCAGGGTCATTGTGGGTTGCAGAAGGTGGGAGGTCTGGCTTCTGTAATTGCTTCCCCGCTGAACATGGGTATTGACTGGTCGATCTATATTCCCAGTCTGCCTCTCTCTTTCCCTAGAAGGGTGAGTCTCTGGGGAAGCTGAGCTCCAGGACGCATTGGTGGGGTCTTCAGTCCAAGGAAGCCTGGCCGGTATCCTGATGATATCTGGAACCTGGTGGCTGAAAAGAGAGTTAACATACGAAGCCAAACAAATTGTTGAATCATGGACCCAAAGGTTGGAATAGTGGAGATGAAGTGTTGGGGGGTACTCACTGCAAACTCTAGTGTACTACTGCTTTCAGGTAATATTTGCCCTAGTTTATGGATACGTGTGAACATATGCTCTATCTCCTGGAACCTGGTCTATGTCTAGGTTTTGGGACTTTGTTAGGAAGTGAACCACCTGGGATGAAATCAGAGAATACTGTGAAAGGAAAGGTCTCACCCTAGTGATGAAGCTGAAGGGTTGTTGTTCCACACCTGAAGTCTCTGGACACAGTCTGAAGTGAAGCTTGCTTGGGTGGCACTCCTTGCATTGATTAGGTTTCAATCAGCGGATGCAATCTTATTTGATAAGAATTGGGAGAAGCATATGGGAAAGTGGGCCCTACCATAGGGTCCCAGGACTGGGGGAAGTTTAGGCTCTATAGTGGAAATGTGAGGTTCCTGCTGTCTTAGGGTTCAAGAAGACAATGGAGAGTTACTGTTATCATCACATTATTTGGTAATTGGGTTAGCTTTGAAAAGTCCCTTTGTTAGAAATACAATAAATTTTTTCCCCTCTCATATTAATTAAATAGTGACGTATATTACTACAATTTAATAGGTGTGCACATAAACACCATTCCCATCACCAAAAGATTGTGTCCCATCCCACTCATCAGCCCCCACCCCCACCCTCCCACCCCTGCCGGCCCAGGAAGCCACATGTCCACACTCCCGCTCACCACAGGGTTTTTACATTGATACCCTATTTTCAATTTAGTCAGATCCTGCCTTTAGTTTCCCTTTCTGATCTTCTTTCTCAACTTCTATTGATGAGTGTGATCATCCCATACTCATCTTTATCTTTCTGACTTAGCTCACTTAACATATTCCTTCTAGCTCTGATCAAGATGGGTCAGAGAAGTTGTGTTCATTGTTCCTAGTAGCTGCGTAGTATTCCATTGTGTATATATACCACAGCTTTCTCAGCCACTCATATGTTGTTGGGCACCTGGGTTGCTTCCAGGTTTTAGCTATTATGAATTGTGCTGCTATGAACATAGGAGTACACACCTCTTTTTGGTTGGGTGTTATGGAGTCCTTGGGGTATATCCCCAGGAGAGGAATTACTCGGTCATATGGAAGGTCATGTCTAGCCTTGTGAGAGTTCTCCATACAGCTCTTCACAGAAGCTGGACCAATTTACATTCCCACCAGCAGTGCAAAAGGGTTTCTCTGTCCCCACAGCCTCTCCAGCATTTGTTGCTGCTGTCCTTTTTGATGTATGCCATTCTCACAGGAGTGAGGTGGTATCTCAATGTTGTCTTTATTTGCATTTCTCTGACAATAAGTGACCTGGAGCAGGTTTTCATATGTTTGTTAGCCTTTTGGATCTCCTCTGGAGTGAATGTTCTGTTCATATCCTCTTCCCATTTATGGATGGGGTCATTTGCTTTTTTGTTGCTAAGTTTGCTGAGCTCTTTGTATATTTTGGTGATTAGTCTCTTGTCTGATGTATGGCATGTGAAAATCTTCTCCCATTCTGTGAGGGGTCTCTTTGTTTATGTGATAGTTTCTTTGGCTGTGCAGAAGCTTTTTAATTTGATATAGTCCCATTTGTTTGTTTCTGCTTAGTCTTCCTTGCAATTGGGTTTGTTTCATCAAAGATGTCCTTGAGGTTTAGGTGGGAAAGTGTTTTACCAATGTTTTCCTCTAAGTACTTGATTGTTTGTGGTCTAACATCCAGGTCTTTAATCCATTTGGAGTTGATTTTTGTTTCTGGTGAGATAAAGTGGTTCAATTTCATTCTTCTGCATGTTACAACCCAGTTTTCCCAGCGCCATTTATTGAAGAGAGCCTCCTTCTTCCACTTAATCCTTTGGGCCCCCTTATCAAAGATTAGATGTCCATAGATGTGGGGGTTTAGTTCTGGGCTTTCAAATCTGTTCCACTGGTCTGTGTGCCTATTTTTGTTCCAGTACCATACTGTTTTGATTATGATGGCTTTATAATAAAGTTTGAGGTCTGGGAGTGTGATGCCTCCATTTCTGTTTCTTTTCCTCAAGATGGTTTTGGCAATTCTAGGTGTTTTCTGGTTCCAGATAAATGATTGTAGTTTTTGTTCTATTGTCTTAAAGAAGTTTAGTGGAACTTTGATGGGTATCGCATTATATTTTTATATTGCTCTGGGTAGAATATTCATTTTGATAATATTTATTCTTCCAATCCATGAGCATGAGATGTCTTTCCATTTCTTGGTATCAGTTTCAATTTCCTTGAATAGTGACTCATAGTTTTCAGTATACAAGTCTTTCACTTCTTTGGTCAGCTTTACTCCTAGGTATTTTATTGATTTTGCTGCAGCGGTGAATGGGAGTGATTTCTGGATGTCTTATTCTTCAGATTTAGTGTTTGCATAAAGAAATGCCACTAATTTTTGTTTATTGATTTTGTAGCCTGATACCTTGCTATATTGCCTAATAACTTCCAGTGGTTTTCTGCTGGATTCTTTAGGTTTTTCTATGTATACTATCATATCATCCGCAAATAGTGAGAGCTTGACTTCTTCCCTTCCAATCTGTATTTCTTTGATTCCTTTCTCTTGCCTGATTGCTATGGCAAGAACTTCCAATACTATGTTGAAGAGTAACAGTGATAGTGGACAGCCCTGTCTAGTTCCCGATCTGACGGGGAATGCTTTCAGCTTCTGTCCATTGAGTATGATGTTGGCTGTAGGTTTGCTATATATGGACTCCACTACACTATCTTGAGGAATTTGCCATCTATTCCCATTTTTTGTAGTGTTTTGCGCATGAATATGTGTTGGATTTTGTCAAAGGCTTTCTCTGCATCTGTTGAGATAATCATGTGGCTTTTGGCTTTGCTTTTATTGATGTGGTAAATGACATTGATTGACTTATGTATGTTGAACCCACCTTGCATTCCTGGGATAAATCCCACTTGGTCGTGATGAACACTCTTTTTGATATGCTGCTGAATCCAGTTTCCAAGATCTTGTTTAATATTTTGGCATCTATGTTCATCAGAGATATTGGTCTGTAGTTTTCCTTTTTTGTGTGTCCCTATCTGCTTTTGGTATCAGGGTGATGTTGGCTTCATAGAAGGTGGAAGGGAGTGTTCCTGTTTCTTCGATCTTATGGAAGAGCATTAGAACTATGGGTACTAACGGTTTCCTGAAGGTTTAGTATTCGTTTGTGAAGCCATCTGGTCCAGGACTTTTGTTGTTGGGGAGATTCTTAATAACGGTTTCAATTTCTTTGTGATTGGTGCATTTAGATTTTGTAGTTCTTGCATGGACCCAGGGTCATTATGGGGTGCAGAAGGTGGAAAGTCTGGCTTCTGTAATTGCTTCCCTGCTCAACATTGATGTTGGCAGTTCGATCGATACTCCCAGTCTGTCTCTCTCTTTTCCCTATTGGGGCAGGGCTCTGGGGAAGCGGGCTCCAGAACACATTTGTAGTGTTGTCTGCCCAGGGAAGTCCAGTTGACATCATGGTAGCATCTGGAACCTGGTGGCTGAGAGAGTTAACATATAAAGTCATACAAATTGTTGACTAATCATGAACCTAAAGGTTGGAATATTGCAGGTGAAGATTTGGGGGTTTCAGTTTTGGAAATAGCTAGTAGGTCTATTTTAGGTATATTCCAAAGGGCCTATGACTTATTTTGCCTGAGCCTGACATCTGATATGCAGGTGAACCCAGGTTATTGTCTGGGGAGATGATGTCATGGCTGGAAAAAGGGCTAGAAAGATGGATCAGGGAAGAGAGTAGCTCCTAACTTGGGAAAAGTGTATAAATATTGTTGAGTATAAACCCCATAAATTTGATCTGGGGCCCATATCCAGCATAGGAGCCTATGTAACCTTTTTAAAAATTTGTATGTGAAGTGGAATACTAGGAACTATAAGTTATGAAGTATTTAGTACAGGTCGCAACCCTTTTCTAGCAGACTGGCATTTCAATGAAAACACAAACTTTAGCCTGATAAGATTAGCAGAGGACAAGAGAGATAAAGTAGCAACTTATTTATAGTGATTTTTATTATTGATACAGCATAGAGTAATTTATTATACCCAATGGTCTGAAATCCTGAATAAGTTTACACTTGTTGACCGTTCAGTTCATCTGGGCTTCACGGTACTTTAAGATCACTAGCACTGATATAGCTTACTTGCAAATCCTTCTGCTCTACAGGCCAGTGACCTTCTAAAATGAAGCACTTCTGATGCTTCATCTCCATCAGAGCTTTCTGGTTATAAAGTCTACTTGCTTAGAAAAAACATTCAGAAAAGAAGGCTGACAATAGAAAGAGAATACATAAAGATGGGCGCCAGGGGACTGAAGTAGCACAAAATCTAGAAAATAGGGATTTAAAGAAAAAAATTATATTACTACATTGTCATTTAAAATATTTTAAATATATACATACAATATATTTGTGTTTGAGAGATATAACAGAAATAATGATTTGAATTTAATCAGTTATTCAGTCACTTAAAAAACAGCTGTTTCCCCCATATGACCTTGCCCTAAACTTGGATTAACAAAGGTAGAGAATATTCCATCCTCTGAAGGGAGACTGGACAACATACTCTATGCTACACCTGAGGAAGATGGGTCGATATTGGGGCAGCTGGGAATGTTCCTACTCATGACCACAGAATGTGAGCTCAGATCTACAGGGATGCAGAGGTCACATAGGCTCCTAAGCTAAATATGGACCCAAATCACATCAGATTGATGGGGTTTACAGTCAACAATATTTATACACCTTTCCCATATTTGGGAACTACTCTCTTCCCTGATCCAGCTTTCTGGTCCTTTTTCCAGCCATGATATCATCTCCCCAGACAATAACTTGGATCCACCTGTATATCAGATTTCAGGCTCGGGAAAAAATTTAGTATAGCCACAGGGCCTTTGGAATATAACTAAAATATGCCTACTGGCTATCTACAAAACAGAGCCCCCCCTCCCTCAACTCTTCATCTCCACTACTCCAGCCTTTAGGTTCATGATTAGTCAACAACTTGTTTGGCTTTATATGTTAGTCCTCTTTTCAGCCACCAGGATCCAGATGCTATCATGATGCCAACCAGACATCCCTGGACAGACAACCCCACCATGTGTCCTGAAGCTCCACTTCCCAAGAACCCTGCCCCACTAGGGAAAGAGAGAGTCAGGCTGGGAGTATGGATGGACCTGTCAAAGTCCATGTTTAGCGGGGAAGCAATTACAGAAGCCAGGCTTTCCACCTTCTGCATCCCACAATGACCTTGTGTCCATACTCCCAGAGGGTTAAAGAATAGGAAAGCTATCAGGGGAGGGGATGGGATACGGAGTCTGGTGGTGGTACATGTGTGGAGTTGTACCCCTCTTATCCTATGGTTTAGTCAGTGTTCTTTTTATAAATAAAAAATAAATAAATAAAATCTTACAGAATAATTTAAAAAAACAAAGCTGTTTCATGAAGTGTCTATTACTGTTAACACCGTCAGAGTTAAGGAGGTAGCATGCCAGTGTGACTTTCAGTGTGGATTCCTGAGTCAGACTTTTCAAACTCAAAATCTTGGTCCACATCATCAGCTATGTAAAGTTGGGCAGGAACATCATCATCATAAGATCTCTTAAGCATTACTTGTCCTCCCTGTGTTAGCAATGGTAGTTATTGCCCCACACTCTAAAGGGAGGCTTGGTCATCCTGCTCTGTCATTCAAGGAAGACCCATCCTGAAATGAATGCAGTTTAGAATGTATTTAGTTGTGACCATAGACTGCAAGCTCAGACTAACAGGGACTCAGCTTACACAGACTCCTGTGCTAAATATGAACTTATTTGGGCCTTGTGTCAGGCTGATGGGGTTAGCAGTTTTTTTTTTTTTCCTCCATGGTATCTATGGGGCTTGGTGTTTGCACTATGAATCCACTGCTCCTGGAGGCCATTTTTTCCATTTTGTTGCCCTTGTCATTATTGTTGTTGTTATTATTGTTGCTATTTCTGTTGTTGTTTTTGGATAGGACAGAGAGAAATCAAGAGAGGAGGGGAAGACAGGGGAGAGAAATATAGACCTGCTTCACCACTTGTGAATCCACCCCTCCACCCCATCTATGGGAAGCCAAGAGCTGGAACCAGGATCCTTATGCCTGTCCTTGAGCTACTGGTGCCATGTGTTCTTAACCTGGTGTGCTATCACCTGACCCCCAGCAGTTAACTCTTGCTACTCTAAGATCCCTATTTTCATCTGCTCTATTCCTTCTTTATGGTTCCTGTTCATTAAACATTTTCTCCTGCTTTATGTCTTATTGCATTTCAGCTACCAAGTTGCAGTATGATTTCATTATGAACTTCCTCAGTATATGCCCTCACCAATGCATCCCAGAAATTCACCTCTCCAGAGCACTACCCAACTAGGAAAAGATAGAAAACAGGCTGAGGGTATAGTTTGACCTGCCAATCCAGCAGAGAAGTAATTATACAAGTCAGAATTCTCACCTTCTGCACTCCAAAAAGAATTTTGGTCCATATCTTCATAGGGAAAGAAATAAGAGAAGACCAGAGGGTTCTGAATTCCAACTTCATCAGTACCTGAAGAGAGAAGAAGGAAAAAGGAAAGATATTTGCAAGTAGTAATAGGTTTGGGTGTGTCTTAGAAAGGATGAGAAGGTAGGACTATAGAAATAAAAGAATAAATATATAAAAATATAGACGATTATACAAATAATGATATGTGTAATATTATAAATCAGTAAATATCAATAAATTACATATATCTGCAACTTTGGGAGAACTACTATATCTTCCAGTTGGAGGAGTCGAACACAGAACTCTGGTCGTAGGAATGGTGCATAATTATACCTCTATTACTTAAAATTTTGTAGATCAATATTAAGTCACTAATAAAATTTAAAAAGATAACGAAATAACCCAAAACCAGCATAGTTCTCTGAGCTTTATAAAGTCATCTTTGCTCATAGGTAGGCTCAGAGTTACTACTTAGTCTCTCCTTGTTTGATTAAATCCTGTAGTTTCAATTCATTTCCTTGTGATTTTTCTCAGTTTTAAACTTTCACTTGTTTTATACCTACTGTGGAATCTTGACAAATAAGAAACAAAATAATGCAATTGCTGGGTTCTTAGTGAAAACTATTCCTCTTTGAAGAAACTGCATCTTTTTATTGGCTTCAGGAAAAAAAATTGAGCTACTCCTTCATAAGTATTTATCAACAGTAGCAGTTTCTTGACATTTTATTGCTATGGGAATTGTATTCATTAGTTTTTGATCAATATTCTTTCTAGTATATTTATATGCTAGCACTCTAGCATAAAACAATTATTATTTAAAGTCTAGTTTTGTATTAAAATATATTTGTCTTTGAAATGGGAAAAACAGAATATTAATTTTAAAGGGAGAAATACATATTAACTATCATATAAGCTGAGGAAAATATGGAGGAAATTTTAACTTCCATAATAATATATCCTCCTCTATGAGACTGAACTGAAAAATTTCAATTGAATTAAATTCATGACACACACTTCCTTAATCTGAAATTTGGGAAGGTTTTCTTAGATTTCTATCTCTGAAACCATTTTGCTATTCTGAATCTAAATGAAGTGACTAGAACTCATTAGTTCTAACCAATTCTGATTATAGCTTCTTTGGCAAATCGGAGTACAGAAATGATAAGAGAAATCAATGTTTTAGAGGTAGAGCTATTAAAAGATAGACTCATTACAACATCATCTCCATTTGTGCTAGTGACAATTTTATTTTTCTCTCCAGCAAGCCTAATCTTCTTATTGGCATAGGCATACATTAATAAATAAATATGCAAATTATATGATTATTGTTCAGAATCCTTCACTTAGTTACAGAACTTTTGGTGAGTAATGGAGTGATAAGTTAAAGATGTTTCACCAGTAGCTTCATCTATTTGAAGTTAGCATATCTTAGCTTTCCTTTATCTTTGTGCCCAATCCCAGTGTTTTATCATTTACTAATATTTTTCTTCTTGATTAGATCTAAACAGCTTCTATAGTAGGATTCTTTCAATTTAATTTTATTTTAGTATAAGCACATTTGCATCTATCTATCCCCACCCTATACTTTCAAACTAAAAGTAAATGGAATTCATCATTATTTATAATTCAAAATTCATAAAATAATTTCACTAATAGAAATATTTTTGAGGGCAGGGCGGTGGTGCACTGGTACATTGGCCATCCCCACTTGCCCCAAATTTACCCAGGTGTATCACTTTACTTTGTCTCTTGCCATAGATACGTGATCCTCATATCCTACTGTCTCTAAATTTGGGCATGCACATCATAATCTGTTCAGAATTCAGTTTGTTTTAAAATTAGTGACACAATATTAGGGGAAATATCTTACTCTCAACCTTTATAATCTTCACTCAGTGCCATACAGATTCCAGCTACAGCTATGGTTGTACAGAGAGGATACAGAGGCAAAGAGATAAAAAAATATATATTAATTAAGTCTTCTGGAAATCAGTAAATTAACATTTCTTTTGGAATGGTGACTCTTTACAAACACTTTCCTACACTACATGTTCTATCTTAATAATCTTTTGATGAACAATAAAACTAGGTCAAGTCTTACATGTCAGTCAAAACCCAGGTGACTAGGGAAAAGGGACATACATGTCATTGTGACCCATAGGAAATGTGGCATCGTATCAGAAGGAGAGAGTAAAATGTGACATAAAAGTTGTGTCTATTTCTCAGTCCAAAGCTACTTCATCCTCCATCTCCTGTGTGATAAGAAAGCACTTTTTATAGTCTACCTCTGATTTCCTGTGTTACTAAAACATATCACTTTTCTCATTCTTAAAATAGTACATTCAGTTATTTGGAAAATCATATCTTAAGTTACTAAGTTCCTTATTACAGAGGTTTTAAAACCTAAACTACAAGATTCTGTTGTGTTATCTACTGCTGTGTAACAAATCACCACAAAGTTAGTGCTTAAAACAACATACATTTATTATCTCACCGAAGTGTACACACACTTAAACAATGCACTAACTTTTTATCTGACAAGGTTGCAGTCAAGGTGTTTACTCAGAGGTTGGTTTTCAACATAATCCTGGAAGTAGTATCGCAATTGCTTTCTCATCTTCTATTAAACACACATTCTTCACACTCAGTAATATGGGGTTCCTCAATATGTAAACCTCAGGAGGTGGGGCTCATGAGTCTACCAACCATACTGTCAAAGCTGGGCTTGTGTACACCTGTGGCAGGGATAGCCTGTCTGACACTTTCTTGTCACAATTCTTATTCAGGATTTTCAGAGCATCTTAAAAAGATTCTGTCCTTTTTGAATATCAAATAATATCATTTTTAGGTGGAATTTAAGAAACAAAGGAAAGACAGGGAAAACACAAGGCAAACTAGGACTGGGTGTGGTATATTGCACCAAAATAAAGATCTCTCTGTTAGAGAAAGGAATAGGATGGGGTGAAGAGAGTGGTGGGAACCGAGTGTACAGTAGTAGAAAAGGACTTAAGTTAGGGGTCAAAATGTTTTGCAAGCATCTACCATGGGGAGATAAGAAACTGTACCCATGAGGCCCCACACCTATGGACATCTAATCTTTGACAAAGGGGCCCACTATTACATGGGGAAAGCAGAGTCTCTTCAACAAATGGTGTTGGAAACAATGGGTTGAGACATGCAGAAGAATGAAAATGAAACACTGTATTTCACCAAATACAAAAGTAAATTACAAGTGGATCAAGGACTTGGATGTTAGACCACAAACTATCAAATACTTAGAGGAAAATATTGGCAGAACTCTTTTCCGCATAAATTTTAAAGACATTTTCAATGAAACGAATCTAATTACAAAGAAGATTAAGGCAAGTATAAATCTATGGGACTACATCAAATTAAAAAGCTTCACAGCAAAAGAAACCACTACCCAAACCAAGAGACCCCTCACAGAATGGGAGAAGATCTTTACATGCCATACATCAGATAAGAGTTTAATAACCAACATATATAAAGAGCTTGCCAGACTCAACAACTCGACAACAAATAACCCCATCCAAAAATGGGGGGAAGACTTGGACAGAATATTCACCACAGAAGAGATCCAAAAGGCTGAGAAACACATGAAAAAATGCTCCAAGTCTCTGATTGTCAGAGAAATGCAAATAAAGACAACAATGAGATATCACTTCACTCCTGTGAGAATGTCATACATCAGAAAAGGTAACAGCAGCAAATGCTGGAGAGGGTGTGGGGACAAAGGAACCCTCCTGCACTGCTGGTGGGAATGTCAATTGGTCCAACCTCTGTGGAGAACAGTCTGGAGAACTCTCAGAAGGCTAGAAATGGACCTACCCTATGACCTGCAATTCCTCTCCTGGGGATATATCCTAAGGAACCCAACACATCCATCCAAAAAGATCTGTGTACACATATGTTCTTGGCAGCACAACTTGTAATAGCCAAAACCTGGAAGCAACCCAGGTGTCCAACAACAGATGAGTGGCTGAGCAAGTTGTGGTGTATATACACAATGGAATACTACTCAGCTATTAAAAATGGTGACTTCACCGTTTTCAGCCGATCTTGGATGGACCTTGAAAAAATCATGTTGAGTGAAATAAGTCAGAAACAGAAGGATGAATATGGGATGATCTCACTCTCAGGCAGAAGTTGAAAAACAAGATCAGAAAAGAAAACACAAGTAGAACCTGAAATGGAATTGGCGTATTGCACCCAAGTAAAAGACTCTGGGGTGGGTGGGTGGGGAGAATAAAGGTCCATGAAGGATGATAAATGACATAGTGGGGGTTGTATTGTTAAATGGGAAACTGGGGAATGTTATGCATGTACAAACTATTGTATTTACTGTTGAATGTAAAACATTAATTCCCCACTAAAGAAATAAATTAAAAAAAAAGAAATTGTACCCATGAATCAATAACTGTACTGTAAATTAATACCCCCCAATAAAATGATAAAAAGTTTTGATGAGACTCCAATGTTGCCATTTCCTAGTCTCTCAATAAATATAACAATTACTTATCTAATTCTTCATTTTTAATTTTCACTGATTTTTATGTTGCTATGTTGTTGCTATTATATTTCAATATCATTAGGCATAATAGAACAAACAAATTCATGTCAATTCTTTAAGAAAATCTCCCTAAATTTCATAATTATTTATGAAAATATGAGTTGTCTGTAATTTTACCACATTAATTTCCTTCGGAGTGGGTTAGTGGCCTCTTATCTATTTATCACTGCTTGCTTGAGAATTCTCAGTATATTCCTATGGATTTTAGCAATGAATCTTGTGGTGTTCTTTCTTCTTCTTCTTCTCCTTCTCCTTCTCCTTCTCCTTCTCCTTCTCCTTCTCCTTCTCCTTCTCCTTCTCCTTCTTCTTCTTCTTCTTCTTCTTCTTCTTCTTCTTCTTCTTCTTCTTCTCCTTCTTCTTCTTCTTTATCTTGAGGTAGTATGTAGTGATAAGTGAATGATTTTCCCCCTGAATTAACTTATTATCAACTCACTGTTTTCTTTAGAAATCTAAAGCAAACATTGGAATGCTACAAAACACACCACGCTGTAGTTTTTCAGAAGTCATGTAAGTATGTCTAACTGCATGCAATCCCATCAGTTCACAAGAAAGGCAAATGATGCTTCTCCAAGTTCAGAAAAAGAACTAGCTTTAAACAGTATGGGAAAAACTCAGGTAAAATATAAAATAGCTGACCTATATCAGCATTCGTGACTTTTCAAAGTTATCACTTTTGGACAGAAATGTATCATTTCTATTCAGACCATAGAAGACTTCTTGATTATTTACTGCTAAAGGCAATACTGTGTTTCTATTATGAATTCAGGAAGAACCAGGGATTTTCACCTGCATTTTTCAAGTTAATTTATATTCTACAGTAACTGGAAATATGGAGGGTAACAAATAAGCCTTACTTAGTACATTAATGACAAATCCATTAATAAACAGGTATATTAATTTCTGTACATGAACTCTATACTCTATATTTATAAGCATTTGAAGACAAATTATAATATGTAGCCATGCAGATATCCTTTATTCACTAGCCTTGTGTGAATTTGTTAGCTTTGATTTCTAGTAGCTATAATTAGATATAGTCATGTACAAGACATTTCTAAAGAGGTTCTGGAAAGAAACATAACTAGTCTTAGGCATACTTGTGGCTTTTCTCCACAGTGCAATGGACTTTCTGGGAAAATAGTCTCAACAAGAATTAAGCTTGTTGGCACTTAATGCTTCAGATTTGCAAACTGATTAGATTTGGACACTTGGATTAAATTGTTAAAGCATTTATGATACTAGCTTTATTTTTGAAATACTAAATTACCTATAATCTTAGACCAGGTAGATCAGAAGCATCTGATCCTGTCAGTATAGTATCTAAGATATAGTTATTTGCATATAGCATCAAATGACATAAATCTTGGTGAGGTCATGTATGGTACAATAAACTTAACTGGTATTTTCAAGGTAAACCAAGCTCCCAAATAACTTCATTATAATAATAATCTATTGCCTTCTTAAACACTAAGATAGAAAGAAGTTTTCCTCATTTTCTTTAAAATCCATATTTCTCCCAGTCCTAGAACCTCTGGGACTTTGCCTTTATGTCGTCATGCTTCTCTTCTTGATCCCCTGCCCTGTGATACTGCCTCTGCTGACCTCACCTAAATCAATGTAACCAGTGCCAACATGCTACATCTCACTTCATACTGTATACAGAGACACCATGCCTGAGATGTCAATCCTCCAGCTTCAATAATCTATGAGACCTTTCCGAACACATGGAAATACCCAGTTCTACTATAAATGACATTCCCTAACAATGTTACAGACTGTAGATATAGACCAGGGCCTAAAAGACATGGATCATGTGCACATGTATCCATAGGCTAGGGGAATACATACATGTTATATAAGGGAATATATATATTATATAGGGGAATATATATATAGTCAAAGTAAAAGTGGTCAGTAGTCTGCTGAGAGTAGACTTAGACTCAGTAGGTTCAGAAAGCAAGTAGAAAGACCTACAAAAGACACATGAAGTACCTAGCCAAATATTTACCACTTAGACCTAGATAACCTCTTCTCTTACCCCCTAATTCATTTCCCTCAATCACTTTAAATCTAACCTCATCAGATAAAGTAAGGACTATAAAAACTGGATAAGGGCAAGAGACTAGCACCCTTTAATGATGACCTTTTTTGGTCATCCCATCATCTGGGGCATTAGTTAGAGAATTCTTGTATTCCACATAGATGTGATGGGCCAACATCTTCAACACCACTGGTCACTTCCATCAGGAAAATTATCATACACCTTCTTGTAGACATCTCCAGAATCTTGCCCTCACTGTAGAGCAACAATGGCTCTACTCTCTGAAGGAATGCAGGGTCAACCTACAATGCCATTTGGGGAAGACTGGTCCTAAAATGAGTGCATCCTAGAATGTTCCCAGCTTCATTATTGAATCACTAATAAAAAATTATCTTACTGGTTGAGATATTTTGACCAAGAAGTTTAATTATATTGCAATCTATGAAAATGCTTTTAGAATTATATTGTGCAAACCTTTATATGCTATCAGAATGATAAGAAAAGTACAAGTAGTATTGGGTATAAAACATTCTAAACATGGAGGATAAAAGGATTAGCTTTGGATTCTGGCTTCACTCGTAGGATGGATGCTTCTCTTGAGAGCTTGTTTGGAGGTTCTAGCAGGGGAGCACAGCTACTCGTATACCTTCTACCGAAGACCAGTCTGTCTCTATTTAGGGAAGGCCATCCTCTTTGACCATGCACACAGCTTTGGGAGGGATGCACATGGAGCGGTGAGGGAGGAAGGGGACACCTTCCTAGCCAGTCAGATCCGCCAAATCAACCATGGCGATCAGATCAGTGGATTGACAGATTTTGCAAACAGATCGCCCTCACATCCTGATGCTTCTCTTACACTCATCTCTATTAGCTATAACATGAGGATAATAATAGCTTCCTTTCCTCCTTCTCAGGGCTATTGAACAGGCCATGGCCGGTGCGCCACTATGTTCCATCGCTGGGGAGCCAGAGACGACCCGAACTGCCCCTGCGGCTACAGACAGACTACGACCCACATAGTCAACGACTGCCACCTCTCCAGATTCAAAGGAGGTCTTGAAACTTTACATCAGGCTCAGCCTGATGCTGTTGACTGGCTACGGAAGAAGGGCAAATGCTAGAAGAAGAAGAAGGGCTACAATGAATATCAAAATCGCATGAAGCAGTGCTTTGATATACTCTAAAATAACTATACAAACATAAGTTCCTATTTGGAGTAACATCTTAAAATATATATGTCCTAGGAATATAATTACATACAGAAGCTGCAGCATTAAAACTTAGGCTGCAGCATCAGCAAGCATTCAGAGGCAGGCGCTAGAGCTAATGAGATATGAAAACAGTGAATATCAAAGTGGGAAATGTTTTTTTCTTCTTATTTGTTCTACATTTCAGTAAAGTTATTAATACTATGTCCAACTTTAGGGTTAGCTTTTTGTCTGGCCATGCCACCACCTATGTCCCCATGTGTGAGAAGTCAGGAATAAGTGGTCAAAGGAAACAGATATGCTGCCAAAAATATCATTCAGGTTATAAATGAAAATATTAAGAAACTTCCTTGGAGATGGCTAGGTTATAAGAAACTGAAAATGGAAAATATTTTCCCTAGAGATAAATTCTTCACACAATATTTAGTTTACCTCCTCAGAGACTATTCTTTCAATTTTAGAACAATACTGTTCAGTGATATTGTGAATTTAAATAACTTTACTCCAGTCAGTTGTGAACCGTTTTCCAAAAAAGAACAGAAAAGGCAGAAATGTTCATAGAAAGAGAAAAAAAACATGTAGCTATATTTCTGTACTTTCTTGGCTCTTGTATTCTAGGCATAAAGTATGTTTTAATGTATCGTGTACTCATTGTATTTTAACATACATGCTAAGCCAGACTTGAGTTTACTAGCTTGCTGAAGTGGCATCAATTCATATTTCTGAAATGTTACCAGGAAAAATTTCTGAATAGCTCTATGTACAATAAAGAAAGCAAAGTTGATTGTCAAAAACACCTGTAGTTTTAAAAGTCAAAATGGATAGGCTGTTTTAGAAGAATTAAACAATCCCATCCAGAAACACCAAAACAGTTTGTGTGAGTGTAAAAATAAATAAGGAGGGATGGGCACATCCAGTCAAGCACATATGTTACCATGCCCAAGGACACTGGTTTAAGTTCCTGTCTCTACCTGCACAGGAGAAGTATCATGAGAGGTGAAGCATTGGTACAGATGTTTTTATTTCCCTATCTCCAACCCTTCTCAATTTATTTCTGCCTTATCAAATGAAATAAAAGTAAATAAAAATTAAAATTATATATATATATATATATATACAAACCTACAATGGAAGACTGAAAATTTCATAAGCAGTGTAATGGGCAAGTAGTCCTCAAAAATATTTTACTTTTCATACAAGCTAAGAACACGTAGGTAGCTAAATTATGTACCATGGTCAGGGATAACACACAGCAGTCATATAGAAGATAAAAAAAGAAAAGAAAAAAACCTACCAGAATGATAATAGCAGGAACATAATTCTCAAAATGCTACATAGTGGAAACTATGAAAGGCTGAAAAAAACTTTAGTTTTTTTTTTTTTTTTTGCCACTGGGGTTATCCCTGGAGCTTGGTTCCCATCTAACTCCACTGCTCCTGAGGGCCACATGTTTGACAGTGTGAGAAAAACAAGTACAGAGAGGAGAGACACCTATAGCATTGATCCATTGCTCATGAAGCTGCCCCCTTCAAATGAAAACTAAGGATTTAAACATGGATGTCTGAGCACGATACATTGCCGGGCTATCATGGGCTGGAGAGAACTTGACCAGAGCCAGCCTGTTACTGGCTGTTACTCACTCAATAACTCTAGGGAGATGACTCAGGAACCAAACACATGGTGAGACAATGCAATATCTTTATTGATCAGAGATCCATGGCTTTTTAAAGACAGACCCGGAAGTGGCAAGTGGGAAATGGAAATGGTTAGGAAAGGGGTGGAGAAAGCCAAAATGGGGCTGGAAAGGTAGGAACTTCCTTAGCAACTGTTGCAAGGGTTTTAACTGGTAGGATTAATAATACTATGCTGTAGGCAGGGGAGGTCTTGAGGGTAGAAAGAAGATAGATCAAAGGAATGGAATGGGTGGGGATCTTTCAGGCAAAACAATGATTATGTAGATAGGCCATAGTATCAGGAATGCAGGGTGCTTTGTGAGCAATACCAAGCTCAACCACATCTGCACAATTTCCTGACAACACATCACCTACTACCTCTCATTCACAATTAGAAGCTGTTAGTCCTAGCATGTTGTCTTGTGGTTTTATTTGTCTGTGCTGTCTAACGCTGGTCTGCTAATTGCTCTAGGGCAGGAATGCCAACCTCTTCTTTGTATTGCTATGTCTTGTATCTTGTTTCTGATTTCCACTATTTCTTTCTTAAACTAAGGCAATAAATAGAAGAATCTAAATTCACTTGATTACATTTCATGCTAAGGCATGTCAGTAAGTAAAAAGAATTGCAAAGGATTGTTGGTTAAAGAGAAAATAAACCATGTAGACAGGCTTATATAATGAACAGAATGCTCCCTTTTATCTTATCTAGATAGTTTTACAGACTTCAGTATATTAATGTTATAAGTGTATGACAATTTGGTAATGCTTGTATGAAGGAGAAAATCCAGTTGTGTGTGAGTTCTGTGGTTAATGTTCAAAACACTTATAGAGCTAGGGGATATATGTTGAAAATCAGTTTCAAATGTGTTTAGAAAGTTCTGTGCTAGTTCTAACAAATAAGTTTGTTAAAATTATAAATGAAACATGTAAGCTGTCAACAAACTTTACAACAAAAATCAATAACTCATCCAAAACAGCATGCATTACTAAAATATATATTTACTAGTGAATTCACTTGACTTATCTATTTTCAGCAGTTGTACTGCTTATTCTATTTTATTGTCAATCGAATATGCTAGCCTTACAAACACACAATTAGAGGGCTGGCAAAATAGCTTGTTTGTTTAGTGTGTCTGCTTTGTCTTGGCTATGACCTGGGTTTGAATTCAGCCTCCATGTCACTGGGGGAAAGAAACTTAGTTAGTTAATACAGCATATTTCCCTCCCACCCTCCCTCCCTCCTTCCTCCTCTTCCTCCTTTTCTCTTTCTCTCTCTCCAAGTTTTAAAAATTTGGCACAGATCAGTGAAGCTCTGGTGATGCTATACCGCCCACCCCCCCCCCAAAGATAGATAGATAGATAGATAGATAGATAGATAGATAGATAGATAGATAGATGGATGAGTCTGTTTGGGGGATAGTAATTTTCCCACATTGCTGCACTACTGATCCTGGCAGCCATTCTTTTTCTTTCCATTTTATTGGATAGACAGAGAAAAACTGAGACAGGGAGGGGGAAGGCCAGTGGGGAGGGGTTGTGGGGAGGAGAGAAAGAAAGACACCTGAAGACCTGTTTATGAAGTGTTCCACTGTCCCCCCTGCAGGTGAGAAGCCAGACGGGGTGGGGCCTCTGAACACAAATCTTTGAGAGGGTCCTTGCATTTGATAAGTTGATTAACCAGCTACACCATGACTTGGCCTTCTCTCTCTCCTTCTCTGTCATCTACCTTCCCTTGGATTTCTGTCTGTCTTTATCTAATAAATAAATAAAGACAAATAAAAAATTGAAAAAAATTAAAAAGAACCAGAAAGTTTCAAGAATATAAATCCTGTTCTTTTGCTCTCCTTCTGCCTGTCCCCTAAGGAGAAGTCACCTGCTCTCTTGCTTGCTGATCTCCCAGAATAGTTATGTCCAAGAGACTCAATGGTATGTTTGGTCTGAGCCACAGAGAAGCACTTCCTTAAGAGTAAGCAGAGAGAAATAAGTAAATGCTTATTCTTTTCATGACAAAGAATAAATAGATTAACTTCTGTTATGATAAGAACTGAAGAAACACTCATCTGTTTGCATATTATGGAGGTTATTTTGTCAGAAGAGGGTGTACTGGTAGAGATCTTTTCATCTCACCAAGACCTCAAGCCTTGGCATGAGCAAGCCCATACGGAGTCAAAAAAATCTAAAAATCTTAAGGGTGAGAGAGACAGTTCACAGGGTAGGGAACTTGCCTTGCCATGTGCACAATCCAGTTTAAAACCCCAATATCACACAGAAGGTGCCATGATGCTTGGGGGAAGTTGCAATTACCCATCTCCCTAATTCCCACCTTTGTCTCTTATCTGAATGAAAATAGTGTGCTGGTACTTGTGTGTGGGGTCCTCTCAGCAGGGGTAAGCCATACTGGCCTCTTGTGTTAATTCTGGTGGCTAACAACAGAAAAAGACCAGGAGACCATGCAGTTTCAAATGATCTGTTTATTGTACAGAAGGCAGGGGTTAAGTAGCAGAAGGGAACAAAGGACATTTTTCACATGTGGCAATAATGATGGGTTTTGAATGTCAGAACTCTCATGGTGAAGGTTCTAAGGAACGAGGAGATTTGATAGTGGTAGAGGGGAGTTCCGGAGTGATTAGTGGCAAGGGAGAAGCAGTGAGGAGCCTTGAAAGCTGAGAGATAAGATAGAGGAGTTAGATCAAAGTGGAGGAGGGGGTTAAGGAAATAGAAGAGCCTTTTGGTCAAGGCAGAATGTTGATATGTGGAGTATGTGTGGTCACAGCAGGTGAACTATAGTGAACTTTAAGCAGGCAAACCATTTGGTTTATAATAAGGAAATGAGTTAAGTGTTAGGGGTGTAGGTTTCTGTAATGCTTGGGAGACTGACAAGGGGAAACTGAGTCAGGAAAGCTTTTCCCTCCTTGGTCGACCCCTGAAAGGGAGAGACTGACAGGTAGAGTATCTTTTCAGACCTCCATCTTTATGATGGGAGTTCCCCTATGCTCTTACCATGCTTTCACAATTATCCCCACAATAGTGATCATGGAATAATGAAGTCACATATGTACTAAAGTCTAGAGCTACATATACACACATAAAAACTGAAGAGAAAACAATTTTTTTGTGAAGTTTTTTTTTGGTTGTTGTGAGTTGATATATGGCAATAACTTAGCAGTTATTGCCAATTAGAAATTACTAGAAAAACAGTACTACTCTTAATATCGGTACTATTTCAGATGAAACTTACGTGCACGAATTCTATTTTGTTACCAGCCTAATCTCAGTGAAATGACCCACAGAGACCAGAAGTGCCTATGGGAAGAAACTGCATCCTTATTAAAGATCAAGTTCAAAAGATCAGAATGGTATAGAGGAGTAAAGAAGGGCATTAATCTTTAAGAACCTCTACCAGCAGTCAGCCTTTATGCTGCACCTCACATACTTATCTCATTTAATAGGAAACTGAAAAAGGAAAAAATTTGCAAAATGTTTGTAAGACTGTGTCTGTATAGAACTATAACATGGCAGTTAGAACTCAAGGTCCTGGAAGCAGATCCCATTAATGTGAAGTCTGACACACACTATATGACCTGCTTTCCTGGCCAAGTTACTGTACCCCTGTAGGACAGTTTATGCATAAGGATAATGTGATGAAGAATAATGCTATCACATGTGGCCACTGTAAGATTAACTATGGTGATGGATGCAAATACTTAAGAATGCCTATACAGAAAGAAGTACTGATGAAAGTTAGCTGTAAGTAGTCAATAATGAAAATCTACTTTGGTAATTTAAGTCTTTTTACAAAGTTTTCCTGTAAATTATGTATTGAATTATTATTTCTCCTCTTTTGCATGCACATACATAATACGAATATACATACTTAAAGATACATGTATCTCCCAGATACATCTGGGCCATCAGATGAATATATAATATTCATATATAATATGAATAAGAATTGGTTATCCATTGTTTTGTCACTTCTGGGGTTTCACTGTTCCATGCTGGGTTCTTCAGATAAAAAGAGAGATATAGGGAGAAGAGGAAAGGAGAGGAGAGGAGAGGAGAGGAGAGGAGAGGAGAGGAGAGGAGAGGAGAGGAGAGGAGAGGAAAGGAGAGGAGAGGAGAAGAGAGGAGAAGAGGAGATAGGGTAAACCAGCACAACACTGAAGCCTCTTCCAGTGAGATAGGGGGTGGGCTTGAAGCTGGTCAAATAAATGGAAAAGCAGTCAGGCTATCTAGGTGAGCTATTTGCTAGGTCAAGAGTCTGCATTTTTATATTTAGTCTCATCTTATCCTAATACATTCTGTTTCAGGAATCAGATGACTGGCTGACAATTTGGATAGTACGAACATTCAATCTATATAAGACCTGCCTAAATAGTTAAATAAATGGCTTGATTTAAGCCTTAGAAAATTTAGTTCACTGTTACTTAAACATAAAAATCTACTCCATCCGGAGAGATGAAAATGTAATGATGGAAAATGCATGCCTGGTGTGTTTATAATATGTTTGCACAAGTTATGTCAAAGAATTTATCAAACCATTGAACCCACACTTTTTTGGAATGTGAGCTAAGGCCAAATAATATATTTATTTCCTTTTGCAATTTTCTTGTGCAGTTTTATGCAAAACAATTCAAAATGGAGATTAAATCTTTAAGTTGTTATCTTCAGCATAATGATGATGGAGAATTTATCTAATTATATTATCAATGTAGCAAGCTACAAAGTTACAAGCATACTATTCATTTATTCATCTAAATTGAAACTTACTGAACCATTAGTACATACCAAGTCTTTTCTAGACATTGGAGACAAGCAGGGAATAGAGAGGAAAATAATGGTTATCTTTCCTATTTTTTTGTGAAGTTGCCATTTGAGTCAAGGAGACAGAAAACAAAAATTAAACCCATAGTAAGATGATGAAATTACAAATTATATTAACTGCCATGAGTAGATGAAGGGCAGCCTCTTTGAAATGATCATATTAATATCACCAGTGTGAGGTGAGAGGGAATCAAAAGCAGGAAGTAAAAAAGTACTAGACGAAGAACATTTGAAACAATGGAAATAAAAACAAATCTCCTGAGAAAGAAATAGGGACCAGAGCAAGGGTAACTAGAATGAGTTGAACAGATGTTAAAATGTTGGGATGTGAAGTTGGACATCAGGCAGTGACTAGTAAGCTTTGTTAAGTCTATGGTCAATTTAATTTTCATTATGTTTGGGGTAGTTAGATTCATATATTTTTCTTTTTTCTGTTATTAGGGAAGGGTTAATGGATAATTACAGTAGAGTTGTTGACAGAATCTTCACCAAAGAGATCCAAAGGACAGATATATGGAAAAACTCTCAAAGTAGCTATCAGAGAAATGTAAATAATAACAATTATGAGATCCTACTTTATGCCTTTAAGAATGTCAAACATTAGAAAGGACAGTAACAAGTGCTGATACGGATATAGAGAACTATATTTTTCACAGTGTTGGGAAAGTGAATACTTGTGAAAGACAGTCTGGAGAATTCTCACAGTGATAGGAATGGACCTACTATATGACCTGGCAGTGCCCCTGTTGGGATTCAAAGGAAGCAAGTACACCCATCTGAAGAGATGTATATATAGTAGTACAATCTATAATAGACCAAACTTGGAAGCAATCCAGATGAGATGCCCAATAACAAATGAGTGACTAAGAAAGTGGATATATGGGTATAGAGCAGTAGCGCAGCAGCGTAGAGGGTTAAGTGCATGTGGCACGAAGCGCAAGGACCACTTTAAAGATCAGGTTTGAGCCTCTGGCTCCCCACCTGCAGGGGAGTCGCTTTACAGGCAGTGAAGCAGGACTGTAGGTCTCCCTCTCTCTGTCTTCCCCTCCTCTCTCCATTTCTCTCTGTCCCATCAATAACAACAGCAATAATAACTACAACAATAATAAAAAACAAGGCCAACAAAAGGGAAAATAAAATATTAAAAAGGATGTTTGAGGTAATTAGAACTCTCTCAGCCTGTCTCTCTTTCTCAGTATAATGGATGAGTGCATTTCTGTGAATAAGCTTGCCAAAAACCCTATATTATTTTCTTCTGCTTCATTCACAAGACTGATAACACATTTCTTACATACTACACAGTAAGTAGATGATCAATTATTGCCCATCCACAAGTGTTATTAGCAATTATCAACAAAATGTGACTACAGTCTCAATTTTTATAGTTTGTTATTGGTAAAAAATGAAAACAAATAATCTAGTTATGCCTAAATTATCATTTAAGACATAGTGATTTTGGACACTGTAGCAGAAAATGGACAAAAGGGAAATATCTAACAGAAAATAATATTTTAATATGTAATGTGAACACAAAATTAAATCATCAAAATTTAGCTGGAAATTTTAATGGAAGAAACTAAATTTGATAGTTTTCTGCATTCTAAACATGGGTTGACTTTTTGTTTGTTTGTTTCAAATTCATGTGCTAAGTTCTCTAAATTCCACATATGAGTGAAACCATCCTATAGTTGTCCTTTACTTCTAACTTACTTCAATAAGCATAATCTTCTTCAGTTCATGGGATATGCAGTTTTTGTGGTGGGAATTGTGTGGAGTTGTAGCCCTCTTATCCTATGGTTTTTTTCAGTGTTTCATTTTTATAAATAAATTTAAAAAATCAATAAGAAAAGAAAAATCTGAGTTTTACTCTCATTTACCTTTTCTTGGTTTTTCACAAACAAAACAAAACAAAACAAAACAACATGTAATTTTACTGCCCTATCACCAGCCCATACTTTGGATTTTAAAACTATAGACACAATATCTATTTCCCTGATTAATTTTTGCATTTGCACCTCAAATTGATTATGTCAGAATAAATTCATAGACACTTCAACAATTTACTTTCTCTCTAGCTCTGTTTCAGTAAAATGCCATTTCTGATTATCCACAGATTTAAAAGTCTAAATTCCATATTATATTTAACATGTGCTTCATGTGGTTTTATCCATACTTACCACAATAGTGTATTATACAAGCTATACTTAAACTTTATTTTATATTAATTTTTGCTTCTCTTCTTCATAAACACATCCCAAATGTGTATATGTGTATTTAGGAGTGTATGCACTGTCTCTTTACTAAAATCTAATAAATTTTATCTTAATGTTGTAATTTTTCCATTCTCAGTAAATATTTCCACTGAATCGGAGGATTTTGAGAAATATCATAAAAGGAATAGCCCCCAGCCTCCAAATCAATAACACACACTACTTGTAAGGGAAAAAAACCCCACAAAACTTAATTTGTAAAAAAAAATCCATTGACCAATGGGTTAGGAAGGAAGTACTTTTGTTAAGTCATTCTCTACTCCCAGGGCTGTCCTTTTTCTCTTAAATAGTCTCTCTGTCATTGCATAAGTGCAGTTTTCAGTCATATGTTAAAAGTTCATACTGTAAACTCAGTTACTTCTTTTCAGTGCAGGAATGATCAAACTAGAGTTTATTTTATAACATTAGAATATGAAAACTAAAGTGTCTCTCTTTAAGACAAGTGTTTAAAGGTTCCTTCATTTTCCTTCAGAATTCCTTTCTTAACACTAATAGATGTAAACCGAACTTTAAAAAAATAATAATAAATAACAGGTGCAAACTAGAGTTCTTTTCATCACAATAATAGACATAAACTAGATTATGCTAGACCCACTGGTAGGAAGACTTTTGCTCCTCTTTGATGTCTCCTTACACTTGAAGCACAATTTAATATTTTTGACTAGTTTTACAACAACTACTTAGTTAGTGTGTAGACAAATCGATGTGGTTTATAGTCAACAATATTTATACACCTTTCCCATATTTGGGAGCTACTCTCTTCCTTGATCCAGCTTTCTGGTCCTTTTACATCTATGACATCGTCTCCCCATCTTCCCAGATAGTAACCTGGGTCCACCTACATATCAGATGTCAGGCTTAGGAAAAAAAAAAAGCAACTAGCATAGTCATGGGCCCTTTGGAATATAACTAAAATAGGCCTACTAGCTATCTACAAAATGGAGACCTCCAAATCTTCATCTGCATTATTCCAGCCTTTAGGTTGATAATTAGTCAACAATTTGTTTGTATTTGTATGTTAACTCTTCTTTCAGCCACCAGGTTCCAGATGCTACTGTGATGCCTACAGGACTTTCCTGGGCACCCCACCAATGTGTCCTGGAGCCCCACTACCCCAGAACCCTGCCCCACTAGGGAAATAGAGAGACAGGCTGGGAGTATGAATCGACCTGTCAATGACCATGTTCAGTGGGAAAACAATTACAGAAGCCAGACCTTTCACCTTCTGCACCACATAATGTCTCTTGGTCCATACTCCCAGAGGGATAAAGAATAGGAAAGCTATTAGGGGAGGGGATGGGATGCGGAGTTTTGGTGGTGGGAATTGTGTGGAGTTGTACCCCTCTTATCCTATGGTTTTTGTCAGTGTTTCCTTCTCATAAATAAAAACTAAAAAAAAAAAAAAAAAAAAAACCCTGGACTTTGAACTCCATAATTTGCTGGAATAGTTGGCAACTATGTTATATTACGTTCACATAAACATTCACAGACAATTTCAGAAGGGGTTCCTTTTGATGATGTGCAGAGGACTCATTTTTTCTTTTCCCTTAGTCACAAGTCTTTTTAATGATTTATTATATTCATTTTATGAATGAGAGAGAGAGAGAGAAAGTAAATATCAATTTGATATATTCTGTCCTGGTGATCAAACTCAAGACTTCGTGCCTGCAAGCCTAGTGCTCTACCACTATGCCATTTCTTGGGTTGTGATCACAAGTGTCATTTTATTCCAGGTTGTATATGGGGTAGAAACTTGTCTATCAATAGTTAAAGATGATAGAATAAGGTTCTTAGTTGACAAAACATAACATAATCTTCAGCAAGAATGTTGTCTTTACTAAGGGGAAATCTGGCTGTCTGAGTCTAATAATATTATGGTGTAAGAGTTCATGAACTCCCTACTCGAGACTTCTAGGTTCTTTCCCATTTAAGAGTACATTTTGGGGAGGTATTTTTGAATACAGGTAGCAATAGAAGAGCAAATAAAATGTTCTTAAATGAAAGTTTAGATGTCCTTGAGAAGACTGTACATTCCATTCTAAGTTTAGAATAATCCATATTTGAAAACTCAGTGAAGAACATGCTTACTAGGTCAAAAGTTTATGATTATTATGGTTATTAAAATACATTTTTAAGTTTAAAAGCAACTACAGTAACTAAGAATGATAGTTTCCCTAGGTCAAGATAATTTCCCTAGGTCAAACAGAGAGGAGAAAGTCTAGCTAGCTATTGTTATTTTAGCCCTATAATGATTAATATGAGTCAAGAACTCTTTGTCCAAAGCTATAAAACCAAATTTCATCTCTAGTGAAATATCTTCACAGATAACTCAAGGTGATTTTCTTTATTTTCCCTTGCTAACATAATGACTCAATTTACAAAGATAATACTATTATAATCATACTAAAATATAGAGTTGATATGTTGAATTCTCATCTATATTTTTAGTCTGATTGTATCAAATATGCTATTAAAGAAGATTAGGAGATATATTTACAGACTGTAGATTGCCTTAATAAATTGGCTTCATATTAACAGGCTGAGGGTATGGATTGCCCATGCCTATGCCCATGTCTAGTGGAGAAACAATTACAGAAGCCAGAATTCCCACCTTGTGTATCTCAAAAAGAATTTTGGTCCATATTCCCAGTGGAGAAAAAGCGATAGGAGAAGACGACTGGAGGACTCTGAAGTCCAACTCCATCAGGACCTAGAGAGAGAGACGAAAAAGGAGTGGCATCTGTATGTAATAATAGGTGTATGTGTGACTTGGAAAGGAAGAGAAGATGGGACCATGAAAAAAAAAGGGCAAATGTATACAAACGTAGAAAAATAGTTGTAGAAATAATAGTTAACTCATATCTGTAATCTTAGGAGAACTGCTGTAGTTTACAATATAGGGATTGGGGACACAGAACTCTGGTGGTGAGAATGGTGTGGAGTTGTATCCCTATGATAGTGTAATTTTGTAAATCAGTATTAAAACACTAATAAAATTAAAAGAGAAAAATAAAGGTTTATGCTCTAAAAATTGGCTCTATAGTATAAAATATCTTTGGAAAAATGTTCTTTAAATATATGTTCTGTAATTTGTCATATATTTCTTTCTAGTTGATATACCTATTTATTGATTTATTTTTATTTATAAGAAGGAAACACTGACAGAACCATAGGATAAGAGGAGTACAACTCCACACAATTCCAACCACCAAAACTCCGCATCCCATCCCCTCCCCTGATAGCTTTCCTATTCTTTATCCCTCTGGGAGTATGGACCCAAGGTCACGGTGTGATGCAGAAAGTGGAAGGTCTGGCTTCTATAACTGCTTCCCCAATGAACAGGTCGATCCATACTCCGAGCCTGCCTCTCTTGTTGATATTTTTAAACTGTAGTTACTTTTTTAGAAATAATGATATGTTAATCTGAAGTATTTGTTCATTGAAATTCTATTGATTCCTATCTTTTATAGGTATATGACAAATATACAGATGACGTACATATATAATATTAATATTATTAGAAGAGAAATTGGTAAAGTGAATAAAACATTTCCAAAAAAGTTTTAATTGCCTCAGGTAAAAGTGGTTGTAAGGTTGTTCAGTGGATTTTGAGATCAAAGTTGTTATTCTTTTGTGAAATGAAAATCTTGTTATAATATAAGATAATATTTTATAATGAGACAAACATTATATATAGGAAACCTCTTTAGTACCTTATTTTATTTCTCCAGAATTGCTATACCATACTGAAATATTATCTTGTATATAACAACATTAGTAGCAATAATGAATCATTCAAATGTATATGGTCATGTATTCTACTAAGTGGTTTATCCTTATTAGTTATGGAACTTCATATCAATCCTAATTTACAATAGAGACAATGGAGACAGATTTTATCAAATGTTCTCAAGCTCATTTAGAAGTGCTAGAATCTGAATTGGGTCCTTTTGATCAATTATCTGCCTAGCTCCTAGGCAATAATGCGCTATGTTATCTTTTGGTTTATTCATCATTCCTACTAAATGACAATCTATTGGGTTTTAAGACACACTTATTCAATCTATTACTACCTTTCATGTGAAACAGATTAAGAAATTGTGCTTCGTCCTATTATTTATATACTGTAGTCTTAAATGATGAAATTATGAAGAGATGAATAATTAAATGAATAATTATGTATCACAAAGCAGAAAATACATTAGAGAACAATTTGAAACAATGTAATTTACTATTTCATAAATTAATAAAAAAGTTTAAAACTATGAAACATAGAACCTGATTCTTTTAATTTAATGATGCTAGGAACATTAAGCTTGTCCATTAATAAATATTCATTAAGCACCCACAGGGACACAATTTAGTATAAGATTTATAAAAATATGATCCTGTATTTAGGTATTTTTAAAGTCTAATTAAGGAAATATGAAATTGACAAAATTGCATGTATATTAACATGATTCAAAAGTGAGCTTAAGATGTGGACAAGGTCTGCTTGGCATATGGTTGCAACAGTAAGAATAAAAAGAGGGATGTGTTTCGGACAATCTCATTGCAGGATTCAAATATAATTTCCCTGATGACAACTTGATACACAGCTAATTGTGACTTGGACTAGTTCTGAACCTTCTGATTCCTTCCCGCTTTCTGCACTTTTAATAGGATGTGAAGAATGTGGCTGTTGCTCATTTCAGGAAAATTAGGAGATGGTACTAGGTGGTGATTCACCTAGTTAAAGTGCACACATTAACATGCATGAGGACCTGATTCTCCCTTGTAGGGGAGAAGTGAAGCAGCGCCTTTTACTTCTTTCTGTCTCTTTCTCCCTGTATGTTTCCTCTCATCTCTAAAAAAAAGGGAGGTGGGTGGGGAAAGCCACCAGGAATGGTGGAGCTTTTCAGGTACCAAGCACCAGTGATAACCCTGATGGCAAAAAGAAAGGAAAAAATAGTATGGAGCTATATTAGTTCATAATTATATTAGATATAATTATATTAATTAATAATTATAAAAATAAATAATATTCTTTCTCCATTAGTGTTAATTAATTCATTTTATACAGTGTTTGGCATATAGTGAATGCTAAATAATGAGTATTTTTTAGGAGGGACTCTAAAAAATAACTGAAGTTGCCATTTTGTAAAAGACATTTACACATGTAAAGAATAACTCTCTTTGTTAGGGTTACTCTCTCATTTCTTTCCAATGAAAAATACAGAACTCCAATTTGCATAACATTCTTTGCTTACTGTGTCTTCCCTAGTTATACTCATAGATGCCTTTCCCCTCCCTTTGCCCTCAACGTGGTTTTGTCTTATCTGAGTTATTTCAGATGTACCTGAAATCTTGGGGACTGGTTACTCAGTCTTACCTGTTCTCTCCTATATACACAGAAGGTATACATATCATTATTATTATTTTTATTATTAATAATAAATATTATTATTATTAAGGTATACATATTATTATTATTATTCTTTTTGAAGTTTTATCTTATCATTCTATCTGACACTTGTTTATTTGTCAATCAAGAAGAACCCAGAAATATAATATATAATATATAATATTGCACCTCTAAATATAATATAGTCTCCTTGGTTCAGAAGGCAAACAGTAGTGGGTGGTATATTTCTGCAAGGTTTTTAGGTTATCCATTCAGAAATGTTTTCATGTATAAAAAGTCAACTGCACTGAAGCAAACTCTAATCAATTTATTATCATAATTCTCTTTCTGCAAAGTTCCATTATGCATTTAATTAATTGTATATAGCACATAATTAAAACATAGTTATTAACTTCTCTTTCTTTCTTTTCCCCCTTCTTCTCTTTCTTTTAATGTCTTTATAAGACAATTGCTCTATTTTAATTTCTTTTTGCCTAAAGCCATAGGCTAGTACCATACATTATGTTGCGTCTTTTTCAGTAGGTAAGGAGCATGGCATATAGTAAATGTTAAATAGATGAAAGGACCAATGGATTAATCCTTTAACTATGTGATGATCTAATACTATAGTAACTCTGCCTCCACTTTTCTGCCTCTCTAATCACAGGTAAGAACTTTTCTTTCTTTTCTTTTAAAGCTGAACTCTTTACCTTGTACTCTAAATATCATCTTCCCTTAGTTCTCAGCCATCCATTCACATCAATATTCTTTTTATCAATAATTTATATTGTAATAAATATGGAACATTAACTTTACTAAGGCTTATGTTAAGCATGTGTTTACTAAATCTCTTTCCGTATCCCTGGAATGAATTTCACTTGGTTTTGGTGGCTTGTTCTCTTGATGTAACTTCAAATTCATATTGCCAAGATATTGTTGAGGATTTTGGCAACACTTATCAGGGATAATGACCTATAGAGACTTAGCAGTTAAGGGGAAAAATCATTGAAGCAAAATGAAATAAATGAATTGTCAAGTCACCAGATTTTATACAAGTCTCCTAAGCACATTATCTTTTGTTTATATGCCTTTCTAAGTACATTTACCAATTGCTACATCTGTATAGGTGAAATACTATGTTCACTTATAGAACTCTATATGCATTTCTCACATAGCATTTGCAATAAATTTTATCAATGCAAGGTTTTTGAGGTCAGGTTCATTTTTTAGCACAGTGTCCATAAAATCATAAAATCAGTATTCAACAAATCAGAAACAATGGGAAAGTAAGTGATTGATAAATATTAACAGAATAAAAACAAATATGGAGGAGAAACAACAGTGCAATTTTATTTGGGTTTTTGTTCCTTTTTTTTTTTTTTTTGCTTCCAGATTTATTGCTGGGGCTCAGTGCCTGCACTGCACATCCACTACTCCAGATGGCCAGTTTTTCCCCAATTATTGTTACTATTACTATTATTGTTGGATAGAACAGAGAGAAATCAAGAGGGAAGGGAAGACAGAGAGGGAGAGACAGACGCCTGTACACCTGCTTCACTGCTTGTGAAGCAACCCTCCCCCTGGTGCAGGTGGGAGTGCCAGGGGCTCAAACCAGGATCCTATTTATTATAAAATAAACCTACTCAAAAGACATAGTTCGAGTTTGGGTCTCCAATTTTTTTTCTCCCTACACACACCAGAATATTTCAAGCAAATGAAATAAAGCTGACTTGGAAATGGAAGAAAAGGTCCTTTTCTCTCTGGAAACAGGGAAGCTGAGTCCTGGACAAAAAGGTTCAAAAATCAGAGATATCCTTGGTGGGATTCAAGTTAGTACATTCTTACAGAAACTGTAGCATTCTTCAGGGAAATAGCTCAACTAATAACGCTGTAGAATTTGAGGCTCCTGGTTCAACCCCTGTTATCTCATCTCATAAACCAGAGTGGTATTCTTCTCTCTTTCTCTCTCTCTCATATGAAAGAAATAAAATACATCTTAAAATAAAGAGAGATTACATAGCACTTTATAGAGTGCCTTGTTTTTGGATCTGTACATGTGAAACCTTATGGTAACTAGAGGCATTTATGAATTGCATCTGATGCTTACTTAAGTCCTAAACACTTCGTCAAGATTATTAAACATGTGCAATTCTTGACTATTTTAGAGGTGTTAATAAAATGAATTTATTATGTATTTAGAGTCTGTAAAAAATTGCTAGAAGGAAAAAAAATCTATTTTGGTTTGGAGAAAGAATTTCTGGTGGAAGTAACAAACAGTTGTCACTAACCACTTAAGTGAATACATGCGACTTCCATGGTTTTTTTTAAAAGTTCCTTAGGGAGAAAAAATCTAAATTAGAATGGATTTTTGGAATATGAAAATTTGGAGCAATTACATGTTATATATTAAAGGAAATTATCGCCTTAAAAAACTACAGAGGCAAGTGATACAATAGGAGGGACATCAAAACTAGTACTATGGTGATCAGAAAAGTTTTTCTTAAAATATGTAGCTTGTGAGTGAAATCCTAAATTACAGGCAGTCATGAGACCAATTAGTCTCCACTTCTCATAGACAAGGAATTAGAAATTTAAGGGTTCAAAGACAAAGAAAGAAAGAAAAAAGATAGGATAGCTTCACCTAACTTAGAGATTTTCTTACATTTTATAAAATTTGGATTTTATTTCAAGAGCAATGAAAAATCACTGAAAACTTTTAAATTTGATCTAATTTAATTTTAGAAATAATAGAGATTGAAAGGAAGCATGAGAGTAATAAGGGAGAATGAAGCAAGGCAGAAAAACTATATTCTCCAATGAACACATACACTAACAACTTAGTAACTCTTAACAAAAGTACACCCCAGTGAAGATGTTATACAACAGAGTTCATAGTTTCTTAAGAGATGGCTACTCGGTCATTTTCAAATTCCAGAGGTAGGGCTACAGAGCAGTAGCAGCTGTGTTTCTCTCCTTTCCTCTCCTGGGTCAACTAGGAATACCAAAGGAGACCACTTAGGACTGCAACAAGGCAGGACTAGAATGACTTCATGAACCCACCATACCACCTGTGCAAACACGTGTGGCTCCTAGACAGGGAGGAGCCTAAGGAGAGACTGAGTTGCTGGTAACTATTCCACAGTTTACCAATTGTGGCACAACCTCCAGTCTGTTTTACCAACAAAAAGACTGCTGAAGGGAGAAGAGGACTCCCCTCAGACTCACCAAATATAACTGTGAGTCTCCATTGCTACTGCCCTCAGAGGCTAGAGCAGCAGGGGGGAGGCCTTGTGCTGACATCTGGGAACAGAGCACTGACAAGGAAACTCAGGAGAAGATCTATACTTCTGTGGCCTAGCTGTGAAAGTCTCTTTACATAACCACCAGATTATCTCTGCTTTATCTCTTGGTCAGGAGTCAGTGATTAAGCTAAGAAGCCTACTTATAGTTAAAAAGCCCTCAGGCTCCCATAGCCTACAGGGAAGAAAAATAACAAAAGAGACTTTTAAGAGCCACAGAGGTGCTCCAACTCACAGACTGAAATAATATTGAAACAACTGTCAATTTCCACAACTGTGAACTATTTAAGTACCTTGCTTAGATACAAGTCAATCTAGGCAAGAGTGATCAGTAATTTGAAAAGTACTGAGAGAGGGACCTCATAACATACTATATAAAATGGTTAAACCAACAAGAAGAAATATTAGAGAAATGACCCAGGACAAGAGCTAAGCTAAAAGCCCCCCAAAGGCTGAATCACAAAATAATGAGGCCAACATCCACATGCTTCTTAAGGAAAGTCACAGGAGTGAGTAAAGAGTTTGAAAGAATTGTCATCAGAAATGCAGAAGCCACAAATGAAACTCTGGAAGAAAACACTAATTATCTCAAGGATTTAGAGAGCTAGAAGAAGAAGAGAGCTGAAAGCTGAAGTAGCTGAGCTAGTTAAGAACACTACTAGCTGAACAAGCTAAAACAGTATCAGAACAGGGTAACAGAATAGGTGAACTCCAGAAAACAATAGAGGGAAGAGAGAATAGAATAAATGAGGCTGAAGACAGAATTAGCAAGATCGAGGATGAATTAGAGACAACTAAAAAAGAATTAAGAGATCTCAAAAAAAGATTAAGAGATACTTAAAATAACAACAGAGACCTATGGAATGACTTCAAAAGAAATAATATACGCATTATAGGCTTACCAGAGGAAGAAAGAGAGAGAGGAGAAGAAAGTATTCTTCAGGATATAAAAGCTGAGAACTTCTCTAGTCTAGACAACATAAAATACATAAAGGTTCAAGAAGCCCAGAGGGTCCCTGCCAGTCTCTGTTCAGGGTGCCATTTGCCAGTCTAGCTTCGTGGGTGGGAGACAGATGACCAGGGACTCATGGCTGAGCTGGGAACACAGTTCAATCTTTAGTGATGTGCGGGCATGCAGTTCAACAATCTAATCTCTTCTAATCTCTCTTTATTAGAAAGCCCTGTCTTTTGTATCTCCTGAGGTGGAAGTGTCAGGAAGAGGAAATATGTAGGATGGGGGTGGGGAGAAGGAAAATAGGGCACGAACAAGTGGGGATTAAACCAATGAAAACAATGATTATGTAAATAGACCACAGCCTCAAGTAATGTAACAGAAGGGGTCTTAAAAGCAGAATTTAGAAGTATACCAACAGGTTCCAAACAGAATTAACCTAGACTTAAACACACCAAGACACATCATATTGAGAATGGAAAGGAATAAGGATAAAGAAAGGATCCTAAAGGTTGCAAGAGAAAAAACAAAGTTACCTACAGAGGAAATCCCATAAGATTAGCAGCAGTCTTCTCCACACAAACACTACAGACCATAAGAGAATGGCAAGATATCTATTGAGTGCTCAATGGGAAATGTGTTCAACCAGGACTACTGTATCCTGATAGACTGTCATTTAGACTAGATGGAGGCATAAAACTCTTCTCAGACAAACAACAGTTGAGAAAATCAACTGTCACCAAGCCTGTTCTGAAAGAAGTTCTGAAGGCTCTCCTATAAACAGTCAGACCACCATAAATAGGCCATATATCAGAACACTGAAAAATCTACAAGAATGGTGTTACAATATCACAACCTAACCAATGCAACGATTGCCACCTCAACATGCCTCACCTCAGACTGTGTCCAGAGACTTCACGTGTGGAATGACAACCCTTCAGCTTCATTACTCGGGTGAGACTTTTCCTTTTATAGTACACTCTAATTTCATCTTAGGTGGTTCACTTTCTAACAAAGTCCCAAAACCTAGATATACACCAGTTTCTGTGAGAGAGAGCTTATGTTCACACGTATCCATAAACTACTGCAAAATATATACCTGAAAGCAGAAGTACACTAGAGTTTGCAGTGAGTACCCCCCTAACACTTCCTCTCCACTATTCCAAGCTTTGGGCCCATGATTGCTCAACAATTTGTTTGGCTTCGTATGTTAACTCTCTTTTCAATCACCAGGTTCCAGATGCTATCAGGATGCTGGCCAGGCTTCCCTGGATTGAAGACCCCACCAATGTGTCCTGGAGCTCAGCTTCCCCAGAGACACACCCTACTAGGGAAAGAGAGAGGCAGACTGGGAGTATGGACTGACCAGTCAACGCCCATGTTCAGCGGGGAAACAATTACAGAAGCCAGACCTTCTACCTCCTGCAACCCTCAATGACCCTGGGTCCGTGCTCCCAGAGAGATAGAGAATGGGAAAGCTATCAGGGGGGGGGGTGGGATATGGAGATTGGGTGGTGGGAATTGTGTGGAGTTGTACCCCTCCTACCCTATGGTTTTGTTAATTAATCCTTTCTTAAATAAAAAAAAAGAAAATTAAAAAAAGAAAAAAAAAGAAGCTTAAATCCAGAAATCAATTCATTTTACTGTAGCAACAAAACAATAAAATATCTAGGAATAAGCATAACAAAGAAGTGAAAGACTTGTATACTGAAAATTATGAGTCACTACTCAAGGAAGTAGAAAAAGATACAAAGAAGTGGAAAAATATTCCATGTTCATGGTTTAAAAGAATTAACATTATTAAAATGAATATACTACCCAGAGACATATACAAATTTAATGCTATTTCCATCAAGATCCCAAACACATTTTTTGGGAGAATAGAACAATTGCTGTAATTGTTTATCTGGAACCAGTAAAGACCTAGAATTGCCAAAACAATCTTGAGAAGAAAGAACAGAACTGGAGGCATCACACTCCCAGATCTCAAATTGTATTATAAGGCCATTGCAGTCAACACTGCTTGGTACTGGAACATTAATAGACACACTGACCAGTGGAATAGAATTGAGAGCCCAGAAGTAAGGCACCACACCTATGGGCATCTAATTTTTGGCAAAGGTGCCCAGACTATTCATTGGGGTAAGATGAGTCTCTTAAAAAAAATGGTGTTGGAAAAAATGGGTTGAAACATGCAAAAGAATGAAACTGAACCACTGTATTTCACCAAACACATATGTAAATTCCAAGTGTATCAAGGGCCTAGAAATTAGACCAGAAACTATTAGATACTTAGAGGAAAATACTGGCAGAACTCTTTTCTGCATCAACTTTAAAGACATCTTCAATGAAATGAATCCAATTACAAAGAAGATTAAGGCAAGCATAGATCTATGGGACTACATCAAACTAAAAAACTTCTGCACAGCAAAAGAAACCAATACCCAAACCAAGAGACCCCTCACAGAATGGAAGAAGATCTTTATATGCCATACATAATACTAGAGTTTAATAATAAAAATGTAAAAAGAGCTTGCCAAACTCAGCAACAAGAAAACAAATGACCTCATCAAAGAATAGGGAGAGAACATGGACAAAATATCCACCAGGAGATCCAAAAGGCCAAGAGACATATGAAAAAATTCTCTTAGTCTTTGATTGTCAGAGAAATGCAAATAAAGGTAACAATGAGATACCACTTCACTCCTGTGAGAATGTCTTACATCAGAAAAGGTAGCAGCAACAAATGCTGGAGAGGTTGTGGGGAAAATGGAACCCTCCTTCCCTGCTGGTGGGAATATAAATTGGTCCAACCTCTGTGGAGAATAGTCTGGAGAACTCTCAGAAGGCTAGAAATTGATCTACTCTATGATCCTCAATTCCTTTCCTGGGGATATATCCTAAGGAAGGCAACACACCCATCCAAAAAGATTTGTATAAGATTATAAGATTTATATTCTTAGCACACAATTTGTAATAGCCAAAACCTGGAACCAACCCAGATGTCCAAGAACAGATGAGTGGCTGAGCAAGTTGTGGTATATATACACAATGGAATACTACTCAGCTATTGAAAATGGTGACTTCATCGTTTTCAGCTGATCTTGGATGGAGCTTGAAGAAATCATGTAAAGTAAAATAAGTCAGAAACAGAAGGATGAATATGAGATGATCTCACTCTCAGGCAGAAGTTTAAAAACAAGACCAGAAGAGAAAACACAAGTAGAACCTGAGCTGGAGTTGGTGTAGTGCACTCTGGGGTGGTGGGTGGGAAATGAACAGGTCCAAAAAAGATGACAGAGGATCTAGTGGGGGTTGTATTGTCATGTGGAAAAATGAGAAATGTTAGGCATGTACAAACTATTGTATTTACTGTCAAATGTAAAACTTTAATCAGCCAATAAAGAAATAAAACAAAAAAGAGATGGTTACTCACTCTTTTGTTGTATTAATTATTCAAATTTAGGGTACAAAACAAGTGTATACCTATTTTTTACCTCAGGAGTTATGCTGGGGTTCTACAATTCATGAATTTGTCACCCCCAGTAGACTTTTAAAAATCTGTTCTTTTTATTTTAATAAGATAGTAATACAGAGAGAAAGACATGGGAAGAAAGACCAGAGCACTACTCAACTCTGGCTTATGGTGGTGCTGGGAATTGAACCTGGCATCTCAGAGCTTCGGGCATGAGGTCTCTTTTTGTGTATCCAATATGCTATCTGTCTTCTTAGCTCAACTCTTTATTCTTTTACTAAGAGGGTGAGAGACAGAAAGAGAAGTGACATATAATATATCCTAAATTTGAATGATTAACACACCAAAAGAGTGAATTTGATTAGACTATGCTGAGATTTTAAAACTTCATTATCAATTTCCTAAATGAATCCTTATTTTAATTTTATTATTTTAAATGACTCACATTATTAATTATTCTAAATGAATACATGGATGCAAAAATGTGAAAAATAACATGCCCATGAGGAAACAGGAAACAGTCACAATTTAACTCATGGTTTTATAATATATTATATATTATATGAAAAACTGCTTTAAGGTACACTGTCCTCAACCTCAATATATTTTTATTTAGTTTGTGATGTTAATGTCTAAAAATACATTTAATTTTTTAAATGGAGTTCTTTAATTATTTTGGATAGAAAAATAGAGAAATTGCAATTATAGGGTGCGATAGAGAGGGAGGGAGTGGCATCAGCAGCATTACTTTACCACTTGTGAAGCATTCCTCCTGTAGGTGAGTACTGAGGGCTTGAACCTGGGTTCTTGTGCACTGGAATATATACACTCTACCAGATGTGTCACTGGCTAGCCCCAGGAGTACTTTTCCTTACCATTTTCAAATCCTAACAATACAACATGAATAAACTATCTTTGATCTTCATAAATACAGAAAGGGAGCGTCATATAACTCAACCACTATTTCTGAAAAAGAAAACAAATAGGGGTAAATGAATAATATCCACTTATATAACCTTCCTGCCACTACCGCCTCCAGTTCCTCTATTGATCTTTTATAATCATCACACATATTTTCATTAGCCCGATCTTTGGTATCTTCTTAAAAAAGAAAATTCAGTGACAATTTCAGTCTCACTACAGCATGATTTAATGTCATTTTGAAGTCCATATAAGAAAAAAAAAATGTAGTAAAAAAAATGTAGTGAAGACTTAATATAGTGAAATAAAAACAGGCCATAAGAATTGGAATGAAGTAAAACTATTAGACTATACAGATGGTGTAATAGTATATATAGAAATCCCAACATAATCATTAAGATTATTTTGTTACAAGCATTTTAGACAATCTATTATGGTATCAGGATATTAAGTTAACATATAAAAGGCTATATGTATTTATTTTTTGTAATTGAGCCTTATAGATCAAGAGATTGAAACACTGAGATGAGCAAATCAAGCTAACTATTAAAAGCATGAGCTGGTTTACAAAGACACTGATATGCAGATCAGAAAACAAGAACAGATAGAAATGTACTTGTGCTAAGAGGTTTCAACCAAACTTATATTAAAAAGTGCTCCTGACTATATCTGAAATGTGACAGAAATTTAGACAGGAAACTAAGCCAAATTGAGATACCTTCTCAGCTCCACAGGAGTGGCCCTGAGGCCTCTTCTCAGGTTCAGCAAAATTCACCAGAATATACATTCAGAGAAGTGGTACTCCTCTTTTAGCAAACAGACTTTACCAGGAACATTGTCTGAGTACCACTCTCCCATACCAGTCCTGAGCTTTGTTGTACAGTATGATTCCTAACAGATTTTCTGCTGAGTAAATTGTATGTATATATCATTGCATTTTGCTACACTGTGGATTCACTCCAATAAAATTATACCATTAACTATATGCACTTGACTTGAGTTGTAAAAGACATCTCTCCATGATAATGGAACTACTTTAGACATCTGTACCGCATATAACAACAAATTAATAGTCTTCAGATATACATAAATTCTCACTTAAAAATTATACAAAAATACACCTATAGGATAAAAATTAAAACTCAGGAATTAACTAAAAAGTATAAAACATTTATTAAAAAACCTAAAACCAGCATTAAAGAATACAAAATTAAAGTAGAAGAAATAAAAATATCCTAAGTTTTTCTAATAGAATACCTTTTACAATTCATAACACACAAATAATTTATATTTTGGATATTCAAGTTAATTTTAGAGTTCACATGAAAAGAAAAAGGTAAAAATATCAAGAGGAATTTGAAAAAAAAGAGATATGGGATTTGTTCTACCAGATACAAATCATAATAAAATTTTACTAGTTATGATAGTCTAATATTGACATAAAAGTGAACAGACCAATAAAACAAGAGTTCTGAGATAATTAAAATACATATGAAAAATATTTTAGAGGGTCGGGCAGTATGCAGCGAGTTAAGTGCACGTGGTGTGAAGCACAAGTCCCTGGCTCCCTACCTGTGGGGTTGGGGGTCGCTTCACAGGCAGTGTAGCAGGTCTGCAGGTGTCTTTCTTTCTCTCCCCCTTTCTGTCTTCCCCTCCTTCCTGCATTTCTCTCTGTTCTTTCCAACAACAACATCAATAACAACAATAATAATAACCACAATAACAATAAAACAACAAGGGCAACAAAAGGGAAGAAAACATTGCCTCCAGGAGCAGTGAATTCATGGTGCAGGCACTGAGTCCCAGCAATAACCCTGGAGGTAATATATATATATATAAACATGAATGTGGTATTGTAGTGAACATGTAACCCTAGTAATCATAGTGTGCTTGCATAGTGTGATAAGATAGAGACATATGTATATGTAGGATAACACTTCAACTTGAACCTGATTGGCCAATAGAGACCTTAAAACCAGAGGCAAGCTAGTATAAATAGAGGCTCAGAAACCAGCTGGATGAAGCACCTTCACCTTTACTGACTGGGATGCTGCAGGTGATGCTGCAGGTGCTGCTAAAGACTTAAGCACATGCCACTAGGCTAAGTAACTGCTTCCCCAGCTTCCAGAGACCTTTGTTCATCTGGTTGTGCCAGCAGACAAAGGACCATCAGCTCAGTGACACAGCAGCTGGTGAACAGTTGATGAGCCTTACTTGTGAACAGCATCTAAGTAAGGAGAGGTATCCGGTTGACTGTGTACTGTGTGAATTGTGTGATCCTTCTATGGGATCTGAATAAGTAAAGAATTATTGCTTATCCCCGAAACGCTCCCCGAGTTAGTCCTTACTCTTATACCTTGCTTTTGACAGGTATAAAAAGCCACTTGTGAAAAGCTGTGCTTATAAGAATTTCTCCTTTCAAATGGTGTTGAAAAATTGGGTTGAAATAATCAGAAGAATGAAATTGAACCACTACATTTCACCACACACAAAAATAAACTCCAAAAGGATCAATAACTTTAAATGTTTCACCAGGAATCATAAAATACTTAGAGAAAAATATTGGCAGAACCCTTTTACATCTAAGTTTTATAGGCATCTTCAATAATACAAATCCAATTGCAAGGGAAACAAATATAAAAATAAACCCAGAGAGAGAGAGAGAGAAACAACTTACTTTGATAATGTGCTGCTTTGTTATGTTCACAGCCCAGGTTTTATCCTACCTCTCAGTCTCTATCTAAAAAAAAAAAAATTAACACACATTTGAGAAGTTACAGTACTGATTATCTCACAGGGTATACAAAAAATAATCCAAGCGAATCAGATATTTATGATAAAAAAAAAGAAAAAAAAACAAACTAGACCAGTTGCCCAGCTGCATTAGAAAAAAAAATATTCTTGAGAACTCAGGAAAGTAGGTAAGTATTGCCACCAGTAATAACACTGAGAAACAATGACAAAAAAAAAAAAGACTGATAAATTTAAAACACTGTATAAAAAGTTTGTATGGATGGCAACAATATTTATTAAAAAGATAAATGATAATATGGGTAAAATATTTGAAATTAATAAATCAAGAATTCAAATTCTGAAATTTATAATATAAAATGAATGCATGCATTATAATACAGGAAATTGGCAAAAGACATTCATTTTGCCTGTTTTAAAAAGGTGAAAGTCATCCAACATTAGTCATAATAACGGATATATGAAGTTAATCTAAAAGATATTTCTCACCTATACAATTACAATATAAATAAATTCTGTAAAGTACTTTGATAAAGAAGTTGTGGGGTAATGGGCACTCATAACTGCTGCTCGGACAGCATTCCGTGGATGGGAATTGGTTAATATCTTACAAATTTGAAGATATAGTGATCCTTTGACCTAGCAATTCCATGTCAAGAAATCAACTAGCAGACACACCTTGAGTGTTAGCGAGCATAAATCAAACCACCATCCACTGTAAGGAAGCAAAGATGTTTATTGACGAATTGCAATCCGGGCCGAGATGGTGACTGGTGTTAGTCTACCAAGCTCGACCCCGAACAGGGCTCAAACCATACAATTTATAGGAATTCAGACTACACTCAGGGAGGGGGAGTACATCACCTTATCAACCTACATCCAATAACAGGCTATAGCAAACACAAGATCCAATCATTTCAAACTTAGCAAAAAGCGGGGTCCATACAAAGCAAAGCGCGGGCTATTTTCAAATATAGTAAGATCACACAACCAATAGAATTCAACCAGGCAGGGTCGCCACATCCTCCTGCCATCGGCTATGACCACCCATCCGGTAGACAGCACACCACAAAGTCTGTTCAAAGGTCCCGATAAGGCTTATCCCCAGGCAGGGTCCTTTGAACAATGGGTGGCCTTCACTGATTAGGTCCTGTTTATTCAAGGGGGAAGGGGCAAGGAATTTTCCACCTCATACTACAAGCAACTCATACTAAAAGCACTTAACAAACAACTGCATAAAAAGGGAATTTCAAGGCTACTGCCTTTTACATTGAGGTATACCAAAAAATTAAAAGTAAATAAAAAAAAAAGAGAGAGAGAGAAAGAAAGAAAAAGTTCCTAATATTGCTTATTGCAGTGAGATTTTTTCCTGTTTTATTTTTTAATATTTATTTATTCCCTTTTGTTGCTTTTGCAGTGAGATTTCTAACAGCTTTACTAGGACTAAACCTGATCTAGGAGACTTTTAACTACATTTGCAATTGCAAATTTTCTCCCTTAGGCAATTGGAAACCATCATATTAGCATGAGAACAATTTACTTTCTAAAAGCAATCTATAGGTCTAGTTAAAACAGAGTTGGGAGCAATTACAGAAATTCAATTAGAAAGCTATTATACTGTTGTCACTTAAGATGATTGTTAATATAGAATGCCACACTAACAGAAAACAGGAGTTAAACTGCTATGATCTTGGGCAAGTTTTTGGCTATAGAAATGGGCAGTATAGAGACTGACTGACAGACAGAGAAACTGCTAATTATTCCTTCCCAGAATTGCTATCAGTTAAGACAATAGTATTGCTTTGGGCTATGGAGCATTAAAACCATTTCCTCTTTCCTCTGAGGCTTAAAATTTGTGTCTTGTGAATTACACTGACCAAAGTCAGACTAGCAAGAGAAAAGACTAATTTTACTGGGCTATTTGTATGGGAGTTCACAGAGTGAACAGCCCAGAGGCAACTAGAATTTAGGGTTTACTAAGAAAAGGTGGGGGTGGGATAAGACAGAGCACTGAAGGTAGACAAGCCTCATGAATGCCTACTTAAGTGATTCTTTGTTGTGTTAAGGACTTAGTCTTCTCTAATTGAGAAACTCCTTGAGAATATTTATGATAGTTCAATTCCTTAGATTGCTCTGCTTTCATTCAGATATGGAGAGTTAGGAAACTAACTTTTACTTTATCTCTTGATTTTTCTAAGGAGGATTCAGACACAGACTTATTTTGTGTGTGCTTCACCTAGCACTGCTGCTTCTGTCCAGTTGGCTTCAATGTCACAGAATGATTTCCCTTAAGTCCTTTGAGGAATATTGCCTTGCTATCAATTGGCTTATTTTTATAGCATAAGATGACACTGGTGGGGTCTTGACTAGGAATATCTTTCTTTTCTCCCTCTCTCTTTTTTTTAGCTTCTCTCTTTTTTTTTCCTTTTTTTTTTATTTGTAAAATGGAAACACTGATAAGACCATAGGATAAGAGGAATACAATTCCACACAGTTCCCACCACCAGAATTCCATATCCCCTTCCCTCCCCTCATAGCTTTCCTATTCTTTAACTGTCTGGGAGTATGAACCCATTATGAGGTACAGAAGGTGGAAGGCCATACTCCCAACCTGTCTCTCTCTTTACCTAGTGGGGCAGGGCTCTGGGGAAGTGGGGCTCCAGGAAATATTGGTGGGGCAGGGAGGCCCAGGGAAGTCAAGTTGGCATCACAATAGCATCTAGAACCTGGTGTCTGAAAGAGTTAAAATATAAAGCAGAACAAATTGTTGACTAATCATGAAACTAAAGAGTGGAATATTACAGAAGAAAATTCGGGGTTCTCTGTTTTGGAAATAGCTAGTCAGTCCATTTTAGGTATATTCCAAAGGGCCCATGACTTTTATTAGTTTTTGCTTGAGCCTGACATCTGATATGTAGGTGGACCCAGGTTGTTGTCTGGGGAGATGATATCATGGCTGGAAAAGGTGCAAGAAAGCTGGATCAGGGAAGAGAGTAGTTCCCAAATATGGGAAAGGTGTTAAATATTGTTGACTGTAAGTCCTATCAATTTGATCTGGGGCCCATATTCAGCATTGGAGCCTGTGTAACCTCTGCATCTCTGTAGGTCAGAGCTCCCATTCCGTGGTCATGAGTAGGAATGTTTCAAGTTGCACCAATTTCAGGACCCATCTTCCTCAGGTGGTAGATAGAGTATATTATCCAATCTCCCTTCGGAGGATGGAACATTCTCTACCATTGTTGGTCCAAATTAAGGGCAAGGTCATGTGGGGACCCACAAAGGGGTCTATTATGTTGTTCCTGGTGGAGATGACCAGTGATGATGGAGAGAGGGACCTATATGAGGTATAGGCCCATCATGTCTGTGTGGGAATCCCAGGCCTCCCTGACAAGGACCTCAGATGATGGGGTGACCTGATAGTAACTAAGGAGTCATTAATAAATCATGCCAGTCTCTTGCCCTTATTCAGCTTTTGTAGTCCTTACTTTGATAAGGTTAGCTTTGGAGTGACTGGGGGGAGTGTTACAGGAAGTAGGTGAGGAGGGTAGTATCTAGGTTTAAGTAGAAAATATTTCACTGGGTACTTTTATGGTATCTTTTCAGGTCTTTCTACTTGTTTGCTTCATTTATCAACTCACTGCAAACTATTGTGCAATTTTGCTTTCAGTTATATATTTTGCCCTAAATTGATGGATACTTATGGATATATGCCCTATCTTATGGGACCTGGTTTATATCTAGATTTTAGGGCTTTGTTAGGAAGTGAACCACCTGAAATGGAATTAAGGAGTCCTATGGGGAAGGAAAGGTTTCACCCAAATAATGAGGTTGAAAGGTTTACATTCTACACCTGATGCATCTGCACATAGTCTGAAGTGAAGCATGCCTAGGTGGTACTCCTTGCACTGGTTTGGTTGGTATCAGCAGATGCATTATCATTTATTATTAACTGAGAGAAGCATGCAGGAAAGTGAGCCCACCCTAGAGGTTCCAGGACTGGGGGAAATATGGACTTTATAGAGGAAGCAGGAGGTTCCTGCTCTGTTAGGGTTTAAGAAGGCAATGGATAGTTGTTGCTATAATCAAATTATTTGGCAAGTGGTTTGGCTTTGAAAATCACATTGTTAGGATTTGCTGTATCATATGCAACATCACTATAATTTATGTCCTTTGACATTATTTATAGATAGCTGTGTCTTATAGCATAACACCACTGTTTGCTTCTATTCTCCCTTGTCTAAGCTTTTAGAAGAGTCAACATTTCAGAGAATAAGTCATTATTTGAAGTGTATTAATATCCTAAGGACTCTATAACACCCAACCAAAAAGATAAGTGTACACCTGTGTTCACAGCAGCATAATTCACAATAGCTAATATCTGGAAACAAATCAGGTGCCATGATGAATGGCTGAGAAAGCTGTGGTATATGTATGTAATGGAATACTAGTCAGCTATTAAGAAAAATGAACCCACCTTCTCTGACCAACGTGGATGGAACTAAAAGGAATTATGTTAAGTGAGCTAAGTCAGAAAGACAAAGATGAGTATGGGATGATCCCACTCATAAACAGAAGTTGAGAAAGAAGAACAAAAAGGGAAACTCAAAGCAGGAGGATCTGACTGAATTCGGCATAGGGCACCAAAGTAAAAATCTCTGGGTGGAGGGTGAGAGTAGATGTTTATCTTCACTGGGGGTAGGGGGTGGTGAGGTTGGTACACAGACCTTTTGGTGGTGGGAACGGTGTTGATGTGCATTCCCATTAACTTGTAGTTAATAAATCATAAATCACTACTTAATTAATATGGTACAAGGAAAACTGATTAAATTTCTCAAACCTTTTGATGCACAGACCATAGTCGTAGTATATGTTCCTTTAATCTAAGCAATCTAACGTGTAATCAGACTGAATTTAATGGCGGTCTCAAATTGTTAATACATTTCAAATAATGACTTGTTCTGTGAAATGTTGACTCTTCTAAAAGCTTAGACAAGGGAGAATAGAAGCAACCAGCAGTGTTATTTTATAAGACACAGCCATATGTAAATAATGTCAAAGGACATAAATTATAGTGATGTTGCATATAATACAGCAAATCCTAACAATGCAATTTTCAAAGTTAACCCAATTGCCAAATAATTTGATTCTAGCAACAGCTATCCATTGCCTTCTTAAACACTAACAGAGCAGGAACCTCCTGCTTCCTCTGTAAAGCCCATATTTCCCCCAGTCCTGGAACCTCTAGGGTGAGGTTCACTTTCATACATGCTTCTTTCAACTCATACCAAATGATATAGCATCTGCTGTTCCCAACCTAATCAACCAATGAGTCCCACCTTGACATGCCACTTTGGACTATGTCCAGAGACATCAGGTGTGGAATGTCAACACTTCAACTTCATTACTAGGGTAAGAACTTTTTTTTTCTCATAGGATTCTCTAATTCCATTTCAGGTGGTTCAATTCCTAACAAACCCCCCCCCCCAAAAAAAAAGACTTCAATTTGGTAATCAGACAGTGAATTTTAACAGTGGGCTCAAATTGTTATTACATTTCTAATAAGGAATATTGTTTTTTATTTTATTTACTAATTTTCCCTTTTGTTGCCCTTGTTTTATTGTTGTAGTTATTATTGTTGTTGTTATTGATGTCATCGTTGTTGGATAGGAAAGAGGGAAATGGAGAGAGTAGGGGAAGACAGAGGGGAAGAGAAAGATAGACACCTGACTCACTGCCTGTGAAACAAGTCCCCTGCAGGTGGGGAGCTGGGGACTTGAACCAGGAACCTTAAGCCTGTCCTTGCACTTTGTGCCACATGTGCTTAACCTGCTGTGTTACCGCTGGACTCACATAAGGAATATTCTTAGACCACTTGTCACTGTTAGTGATTTGATAATATAATGGGCACTACTCTATCTCATCCCCATGACAGTAGAATAAATTCTACTTGAAGACCTTCATCAAAAGCATATGTTCTGAGTTTGTGTAGAGAAGTTACCTAAAATAAATTAATATCTAAGGCTCGTGAGATATCCTATTTGGAAGGGTGCACACTTTGGCATGGACATGGCTCAGGGTCAAACTTTGAGTCCTTATCACACTGGAAGATTACAGAACTTGTTGCTATAATGACTCTCTCTGTCTGACTAACAAAGTCAGCCTGGAGCAGGGAAATAATGTGTGTAAGAATATATATATATATATATGTATATATATATATATATATACATATATATATATGTTTGTGTGTGTATAGTTAATGCCCAATATGCATCAAAATATTCATATACTTTTCTTAAAATGTATACATGTTATGCTTTTTTTTTTTTTTTTTTAAAAAGATTTATTTATTTATTCATGAGAAAGATAGGAGAGAGAGGGAAAGGACCAGACAGTGCTCTGGTACATGTGCTGCCGGGGATTGAACTCGGGACCTCATGCTTGAGAGTCTAGTGCCTTAGCCACTGCACCATCTCCCAGACCACATGTTATGCTTTTTACAATAGAACAGTTATTTGCTTTAAATTCTATTTCATTAAGAAATTAAGTATTAAAATTTCCTGATGGTCTCTCTTTTTTAAGCAAATGACAAGGATTAATTCTCTTACTATACACATTGCTCTGGCTATTAAGGTTGTTCTTTAACTTATAAAAGACTTTGAGATACACATATAGTAAGGTTGACCTGAGAAAAGTCCTAATATTTAAGCGTAGGTCCTATTCAGTCATATTTCTAGGACACTTTCTTATACTCCTAAAAGATCCTATCTCTATTTATAACCCATTTTAGAGACCATCCCAACTTTGTGGAGACCTCTTATCTGGTGAAATACTTAGAATTTTCAGCATAGACACCATTTACAGCAAATAAGAAAAAAAAAAAAAAACCTGTTAAAGCACCTGCCCTTTTAACTAACACACAATAAAAGTGAGTTAATTAAGAAAGGATTGTATTTCATACTTTCAATTTCCTTGCCCTTTTAAACAATTCAAGCAAGAACTAAGTTAATTAAAAAGATAAAGTAGTTCCTATTCTTCTAATATTCCTAGAGGTTTGAGAACTCTAGAGTTAATATTTGTGATGTAACAATAGGGAAGTACCTCTATTCTATTAATCTTTTTTTTTTTTTTTTGCCTATTCTACTGGAAGAAAATCAGGCCCTTCTCATTTTTCAAATTGTCCTTCAGAGGAAGGCCTACTCCTCATCTGGACCCTAAAGGTATTTTTCTGGCTGTTTCTAAGCATTTCCTCATCCAGGATAAATATTTTCAGGCTCTTCAAATCCTCTTATGTTTATACAATATGATCACAAGCTTTTTCCTCTCTTCATTTTATACCAACTGGTAAGGACTGACTCATACAGTTGGAACTATCTTTAATGATTGAATTAATGTCTAAATGGGGACTTAGTAAATGTGACACAAAGGGTCTCAGCACCCTGGATAAGTATGTATATATATGATAGGGAGTGTCAGAGAGAGAAAGATACCACAACACTGAAGCCCACCCTCTCTATGCCCCCTCCAATGTGTTGGGGTCCAGCTGGAGTTTGCATTGTGAAGAGGGTAAAGCAGGTGTACTACACAGGCGAGCCATCTTGTGGCCTCATACAATGGAGACTTGAAAAGTCTTGTGCAGTGAGGCTTTTATTTGGTGTCCTGAGTCACCATGGGAATGAATCTATGTTGAATTGGGTAGTTACATAGCAGAGCACTCCCATCAGGCGAGGTCATCACAGGTACATTGCAAGAGCCTTAGAGACCCAGTGACTACACTCACAAGTATAAACCCAGTTAAGCCCAAAAGAAAAACCAGTCAACTAAGTACAGCTTAAATTGTCAACTCACAGATTCATAAAATTAATGCATCTCTATTATTTTAAGTTTATAAGCCTCAGTGTTATTTTTCACACAGTAATATCTGGTTGATGAACAGACCTGTCATTAGATGTTGACAAATGGGGGCCCTAGGCCCAAGTGACTCATAGGCCACTATAATTTGTGATTCCTTTTTAAGAGTATGTTAATTTTCCCTAAGTGCCTGTGACAGGTGGACTGCTACACACCCATTACTTCCTTTGAAGTGATCCTCAAAATAACTCCTTCCCTTGACAAAAGGAAAATAGCAACTGTTAAAATATCATGAACAAGGAACAATAAATTAGGAATGAGACTAGAAGCATAATTATAGAAACAGAAGTGAGCAACTGTGTGGAAACTCTTAAATTCAAACAAGCAAACAAAAAAGCACCAGGAAGAGATGAGAGGCTTTACTCAAGTATCAGCAGCTGGCTTGTGAACCATTATTTGCCTGATAAAATGATGGAAATAACTATAAAAATAAAGCAACATAATGATTCCAGAACAGAGGACTACTTCACTTTTTTAAAAATGATTCCATTATTTAACCTTTCTCAGACAACAAAAGGAAAATGAAAATCTCTCCAATTAATTGTAAGTTTAGGAATAATGTTGAAGTAACATATACAGATAAAGTAAGCAATTTGTACATGAGCATTATAATTTAATTCACATTCATGATTAGCAAAATAGTAGCAATTAGAATCTAATAGCAATAGGTCAAATGAGGGTGTATTCGTTTTCCTGAGGCTATCATTACAAAATGCAGCAAACTGCATGTCATTACATCATAGAAACTTAACTCCTGCTTTCTGGTGCTAAAATTCTAACATTAGGATATTAAGAGATACATCTTGAGTTTTAGGAAGGAACAATCCACCAAGTGAAAATGGTATTATGAACTAGAGCAGAGGTGGGTTGTCTCATTTGGTTTGGCCTTGCAAGGCAGAAGTAGGTAGGACTCAAAATCCAATAAATCCAGGGACCTTTTTTTCATAGCAACATTAGGTGTTAGCTGTGTTTAATTTCTATTTTTTCTTTTAAATTCTTATTTATAAATAGGAAACATTGACAAAAACCACAGGATAAGAGGGGTACAACTCCACATAATTCCCACCAACAGAACTCTGTAACCCACCCCGTCCCCTGATAGCTTTCCTATTCTTTATCCCTCTGGGAGCATGGACCAAGGGACATTATGGGGTGCAGAAGGTAGAAGGTCTGGCTTCTGTAATTGTTTCCCTGATGAACATGGGCATTGGCAGTTTGATCTATAATCCCAACCTCTCTCTCTCTTTCCCTAGTGGAGTGGGGTTCTGGGGAAGCTGGGCTCTAGGAAACATTGGTGGGATCGTCTGCCCAGGGAAGTCAGACCGGCATCATGTTAGCATCTTGGAACCTGGTGGCTGAAAAAAGAGTTAATATATAGAGCCAAACAAATTGTTGACTAATCATGAACCTAAAGGCTGGAATAATTCAGATGAAGAGTTGGAGGAATCTTTGTTTTAAGTTGATATTTTTGTACATCTCATAAATGATGTTACAAATATCCAATGGCCCTTGGCAGAGAACAGTTTCCCTACTCCTGAGTTAGAGGCTTAATTTGATAATGAAAAATAGCTGGATGTTGTAAAATACAACAAGAAGCTCTTACAGCAAAATTTAAATAATGTGAAACTAAAAACCTATGATCAAAATAACAGCCATTTTCTCATAAAATATTTAGGAGAAACAGCAATATGAGTAACTATAATTTTTTAATTATATCAACTACAGATCTTACTCTAAATAATGTATCACTAAAGTCTGATACTAAAATTAGAGAAGTGGGGAAAGAGGTTGTCTCTAATTCTGAATACTTAAGGTCATCTTAGATCTATCAGTATAGTCAGTATGCAAAAAATTAGAAATTGGAGTGTTCTGGGAGGTGGCGCAGTGGATAAAGCATTGGACTCTCAAGCATGAGGTCCTGAGTTGAATCCCCGGCAGCACATGTACCAGAGTGATGTCTGATTCTTTCTCTCTCCACCTATCTTTCTCATTAATAAATAAATAAAAACTTGAAAAAAATTAGAAATTGGAATAAGTGAGGTCCATGAGGAAGTGCAGTGGTTACAACTTTGGACTCTCAAGCATAAGGTACTGAGTTTGATTTCCTGGCAGGCATGTACTAGAGTGATGTTCTGGTTCTCTTTTTCACTTTCCCCTTACATATGTCACTAATAAATAAAATCTTTAAAAACTAATAAACATCAAGGACAGGTGGTGGCGCACCTGGTTGAGCGCTCACATTACAGTGAGCAAGGACTCAGGTTAGAGCCCCTGGTCACCACCTGCAGGGGGAAAGCTTCATGAGTGGTGAAGCAGTGCTGCAGGTGTCTCTTTGTCTCCCTCCCTCTCTGACCTCCCCCTCCTTCTCTGTCCTCCCCCTCCCTCTCAATTTCTGGCTGTATCTATTCAATAAATATATAAAGACAATAAAAAGTTAAAAATAATAATAATAATAATCATGATGCAATACTCTGCTCCAAGTCCACATTTCACTTTGTGTTCTCCTTCCCTGTGAGATAATTTGGTAGTCTTTCTCTTTTTGGTTTACTTCACTCAACATGATGTCTTCAAGTAATGATGGCACTGTAGACCATTAACCTCTCCTCCTCCCAATAAAAAAAAATAAAGGATAGAAAAAGAAAAAGAATAAGCATTGTAGCAGAAGGAAGTTTAATCTTGCTGATATGTTTGCATGTCTAGACTAAATCTAGTTAAAAGTGAACAGAAAAATTACAAAATAAAAAGAGTATTGCATCATCTTTATTATTTTTAAAGGTTTTATCCTATAATTCATAAGATATTTTGATAAATGAACATTTACTAATATTACAATCATTGAATGAGCACAACTGATCACAGGCTATTGAAATCAATAATATAATACACAATATACACATACTAACATATTCTAGCTGTATTAACTCTCAAATAGTAATGGAAAAAATTTCCTTCACATTACTCAGCAGGACTTATACAAAAGAAACAATACACGTAATAATTGTGAAATGCATCAATGTATACAGAAAGAAGTAGAATGATATATATTCTCAGAGCAGAAGATATAGTATTAATATATGCTCTATCTTCTCACAATTAATCTTTGTGTTTAATGCCATTTCAGTTAGAGTTCCCCGTTCAAATGATTATTTTTAGGAAATGAGTAAGGCTGTTTTAAGTTTCATATAAAAATACCTTAACTCAGACATAGATAATTATGAAAAGAAAGATTAAGAAAAAAATGACTTTATTTGATATTTGAAAGAAATATAAACGTGCTGCCATGAATTAAACATATCAAAGACTAGATATGAGATCAATGAAACAGTGAGTTTAACCTATCCTCCCTATTTGAGTACAGTGTTACTTTGATTCAGAGAGACTAAAATGACACAACTATATTTAGTTTGGAATTAAAAAAATCAGCTATCTATTACGTTTAAGAATCTAAACACAAAATAACAATGGCAAAAGTGACTTTAGGAAAGAATCTATATGTCCTACACCCTTAAGAGGAGAAGACCTTGTAACAAAGTGAAACATTCAGAATCACTGAAACATAGTCAATGACTGCCACCTCTCCAGATTCAAAGGAGGTCTCGAAACTTTACATCAGGCTCAACCTGACGCTGTTGACTGGCTATGGAAGAAGGGCAAACGCTAGAAGAAGAAGAACTGAAACATAACTGTACAAAATGAAGTTTGTAGGACTGTGCGGTGGGGCACCTGGTAAAGTGCACATAACACTAAGCTAAAGGACAGGTGTTCCAGCCCTGCCTCCCCCCTAGCCTAAAGGCTGGATGCTTCATAACTGGTGAAGCAGGTTCTGCATGTTTCTTTCTCTCTTTATCTCCTCTCCCTTCTAAATTTCACTCTGTCTTGTCAAAATAGAAAGGAAAAAAAAAAAAAAAGGAAAACAATGGCCACAGTAAGTGGTGCATTTGCAATGTTGGAACTGAGGCTCAGTGATAAGCCTGGTAGCAATAAAAAATGTAAAAAAAAAAGTTGAATATGGGCCCCAGATCAGATCAAATCTATGGGTTTTACAGCCAACAATATATATATTATTGTAGTTATTATTATTGTTGTTGTTATTGGTGTCTTTGTTGTTGGATAGGACAGAGAGAAATGGAGAGAGGAGGGGAAGACAGAAAGGGGGTGAGAAAGATAGACACCTGCAGACCTGCTTCACCACGTGTGAAGCTATTCCCATGCAGATGGGGAGCTGGGGTCTCAAACCAGGAACCTTAGGATGGTCCTTGTGCTTTGCACCATGTGCGTTTAACCCACCCGACTCCCTTACAGTAAAAAATATTTATATACCTTTCCCATATTTAGGAGCTACTCTCTTTCCTGATCCAGCTTTCTGGTCCTTTTTCCAGCCATGACATCATCTCGCCAGACAATAACTTGGATCTACCTGCATATCAGATGTCAGGCTCAGGAAAAAGAAACACACACACACACACACACACACACACACACACACACACACACACACCAAACTAGTATAGTTATGGGCTCTTTGGAATATAACTAAAATAACTACCTACAAAACGGAGACCCTCCTCCCCAACTCTTCATATGAACCATTCCAATCTTTAGGTTCATAATTAAGTCAACAATTTGTTTGGCTCTTTATGCTAACTCTTTTTTTGAGTCACCAGGTCCCAGATGCTAGCATGAGGTCAAACTGACTATAATTAAAAAAAAATTAAATTAAATTAAAATTAAAAAAAGTACTATAATTATATGCTTGACATGCCAAGCTGTGTTCTAAAGTTTTTGTATGTGTTCTGTAATTCATTACTTATAGCAATCTTTTAGAAAGTTACTTATCTTTTCAAAACCACTTACAATATCTCTTTTCTAATCACAAAATTTCTATGGCTGACTTAGCTCTCTACTGCTCCAAAATAAAGTAGATAGTCTGAAACTTAAAGCTCTTTACAAGGATCTATTTTGTCTTGATGATATTATCTCTGACTATTTGCTCTGAAGAACTGAACCTACTATTCTCCCAATTTTCTTTGTGTCCTTACTTCAATAATAAATTCTGCTTTTGATACTGTCTTTACACCACTGTTTCTAAACTGAAAATTTTTTTTCAAGCTCTATTTTTCTCCAGTAATCTTTCCTGATCTAGATCAGGTGTAATCTCACCTATGTTAAATCCCTTTACAACTTATTGGATGCTTTTCTTGAGAAGTAATAGTGAATTTCCTATTGTAGGATAAGCTTCTCTACAACAGAGAACATGTTTCATTTGTCCCTAAAATATTTAGGGTAGAATAATTGTTTGACATTAAAAGGGCAGGGGTGGGGGGTGGGGTGGGCTCTGCTAACCTGACCAGTATTTCCTATACAGTGTTTTTTGTAGTGGCTTTTCAAACTTTATAGTCAAAACTTCTTAATGTAGAATATGAAATCTGACATGACTTACTATTCTAGTCTGTTATAGCTGCACTCTTATTTAAAGTATTCCTAGTTTAACTATGTTTTCTTAGATACATTTATCTTTTTTTTGTATTCTGGATTTTTATTTCAAAAATAAGGGCCATGGAATCCTCGTGGTGGGAAATGTGTGGAATTTTACCTCTCTTATCCTATGGTTTTTGTCGATATTTTCTATTTTTTTTTAAATAAATAAACTAAAAAAGGAAAGAAAGGAATTCCAATATGAATGAGGCCGCTATATAACACATTAACATGAATATTTTCCTTTGATCATTTTTCACTTATGTAACTGAAGTATTTTAAGGACAGAAAGTGAGAAGGGAGTGGGAGATAGGAAGAGGGAGGGAGAGAGAGAGAGAGAGAGAGAGAGAGAGAGAGGGAGAGATGGAGAGAGATACAGTTCTTATGTGCTTTCAGTATGTGAATTGGGAGAAAATAAACTAAACCTCAGATACAGATTATCATTAAGAAGACATTCCTAATTTGGTCATCTTGCCCTGGTTTATAGTGAATAAAAACAATGGGACATTCTTCTCAAATAATTTCAAAATTATATTTAAAGGTAATAGTTTTATGTTAATTTTAAAAGACCATATTACTATATATGCTTAAAGACAAAACAGTGATTTCCACTAAATTGTTGATTTTTTTTTCATACTGTCAGCTTGATAATTTGTCCTTTGTGAATCATTCAAAATTTTATAGATTAAAAAAAAACCCCTACATATTCACCCAGATAACTCCAGTGTGTAAATTATATCCTGGGGATAAATTAAGTATATTGAGGAGAACATTAACAGCTTCTGTTCACAAGGGTACCATTGAGGAAATTACTACTCTAACATAGTATACAACACCAGTGAGGCTAAAATGAGTTCCAATAGTTCTCCAAATTATAAAACAAAGTCCCTAATAATGATTTATACAGACAATATTGCTAATTTGTGTTTTTTAATGTTCTGTTAGATAGTTTTTGCTTGCTAGGCCTTTTTTTTTTTTTATTCAACTGGAAGGTTAAGTTTTAAGTAACTAATCCAAACTTGCTCAAACCATGTATGAAGAAATGTTGATTTCTTCAGGAATTGATAGATACTATTGTTTTTTAAAGAGGGGTGAGATGCATTTCTTGATCAAAACAGTTTGGTAAACATAATGTTACGTAAAGTTAAGTACCCTTATTAATTAACAAATTTCAGTGTTTGTTCATTGTTATTGTTTATGTGAGTGTGTAGAAGGGCTTTATTCATGAGTGATTTCACAGCACTTAGTAGTGAACTTTCCACTAAGAAAGATGAGAGAGAAAGAGAGAGAGAGAGAGAGAGAGAGAGAGAGAGAATGGGAATGAAACATCACAACGATGGAGCTTCCTCTAGTGCCATGGCACTCCCATGTAGTGCTGGATCTCAAACTTGAACCTTGTGTATGATTAGGTAATTTTAAAGTATGATTCTTTACTCTTTGATTTTTGCCCAGTTCTGGAAGTCTACTCAGAAAACTAGCAAGAAAAAAATCATGTTTATCTGTGCAGAAATTTCAGATATGGAACTGAGCAATTTTTACTAAAGTTCATTAGTTTGAAAAGGTCTTTCTGGCTATTTTAATTTTTCTAAAAATTGTTAATTATTTTTCATGATGTTTTTCCTGTGCCATTATAGACCACCAAATCTATGAAGAGGAGTATCTCTCTATGGGTGTGATGCTAAATAAGTGTTTACTGAAAGCCTCAAAATGAAAAGTTTCTGCACAATGAAAGGAACCATCACCAAAATAGAAAGACATGCCACTGAATGGGAGATGATTTTTACAAATTGTACACCAGATAAGAAGTTCACAAATAAAGTATATAAAGAACTTATGGGCAGGGGAGAGAGCATAATGATTGTGCAAACAGACTCTCATATCTGAGACTCTGAAGCCCTAGGTTCAAAACCCCCCCCCCCATATCACCATAAACTAGGGCTGAGCAGTGCCCTGGTTAAAAAAAAGAAAGAAAGAAAGAAAGAAAGAAACAACAAGAATTTACAAAACTTGTCAATAAAATAATCTCATTCAAGAATGGGAAGAAGGCCATGTATGTGACTCAGGTTTGAATCAATTCCCCACTGTATTTGAGAAAACTTCCTTACTAGTTAACTCTAGGTCTTGTCACTATCTTTTTATCTGGAAAAGTCATCCTAGAGTCGTAAACTTCACTAATAACTTTAAAAACGAAGAAAGAGAAAATAGGAAGAGGACACAGAATCTTCATAAAAGAAAGATGGTCAACATAAAAAAAATCCTTAAAATCATTGACTATCAGAGAAATGCAATTGAAGACAATGAGCTACCACTTTACACCTATAAGAATATTATATATTTGAAAGGACCAAACAACACATGTTGGTGAGGATGCAGGAAAAAAGAATGCTTGGATACTATTGGTGGGAATATATACTGATTCAATCCCTGTGGAAGAAAATCTGGAGGTGCCACATTAGAAATGGATTTACCCTATAATTCAGCAAACACTTTTTTTGGATCTACCCAAAGAAAAGCAGACAACTATCCAATGAGATTTATGTACATCTATGTTTATAATAATAATTTCTGTAATAGCCCAAACATGGAAAATACTCAACAGTTTAATGGTTAAGAAAGTTGTGAGATATCTAATGGAATCATACTTAACTATAAAAATGTATGAAATAATCTCCTTTGCTTCATCTTGGATGACATTTGAAAGAATAATATTGGTTGGCTTCACAGGCGGGAGACAGAGACGACCAGAAACTCATGGCTGAGTTGAGAACGCAGTTTAATCTTTATTTATGAGCAGGCAAGCAGTCCAACAACCTAATCACAACACAATGGGCTCCTCCATCTCTCTCCTCCTGCCGCACCAAAGAAGTACGTAGGATGGGGGCGGGGAGAAGGAAGAAGCTCGAAACTAGCAAGGACTAAACCAAAATCTCTCGGAGGCAGGGGGAGTGAGACCAAACCAATGTAACAGAATGACCATGTAAATAGACCACAATGTCAAGCATTGTAACAAAAAGGATCCCAGAAGGAGAACTAGAAGTAGACCAACAAGATCAGTCAGAAGCAAAAGGGTGAATACAAATTGATGTCATTCATAAGTGTTACTATAGCTATATGTAAATAGCATTAAAGGACATTAATTATGGTGAGGTCTTGTATGAGACAGCAAATCATAACAATGGGATTTTCAAAGTTAACCCATTTGCCAAATAACTTGGTTATAACAATAACTATCTATTGCCTTCTTAAACCGTTAGACAGTAGGAACCTTCCCCTTTCTCTATAAGGCCCATATATCTCCCAGTTCTGGAACCTCTAGGGTAGGGCTTAATTTCCTACATGCTTCTCTCAATCCATACCAACTGATACTGCATCTGCTGATCCCAATCTAGTCAATGCAGCCAGTACTACCTTGGTATGTTTCACTTTGGACTGTGTCCAGAGATGTCAGGTGTGAAATGGCAACCCTTCAGCTACATTACTCTAGTGAGACCTTTCCGAGCTCATAGGACTCCTTAGTTCCATTTTGGGTGGCGCACTTCTTAAAAAACCTCAAAACCTAGATATAGAACAGAGTCCATGAAATAAGGCTTATGTACACATGTATACATAAGTTGAGGGAAAATACATACCTTAAAGCAAAAAGTGCACAATAGTTTGCAGTAAGTCAATAAATTCAGCAAGCAAGTAGAAAGACCTAAAAAGACACCATAAAACACCTAATCAAATAGTTTCTACTTAGATCTAGATACCCTCCTCACCTATCTCTATTACATTTCCCTCATCCACTCCAAAGTTAACCTTGTCAGATAGACAAAGTAAAAACTATAAAAGCTGAATAAGGGCAAGAGACTGGCATACTTTAAGGATGACTCTTTAGTCACTACCAGGCCACCCCATCACCTGGGGCAGTAGTCAGGGAGTCCTAGTATTCCCACACAAACATGATGAGCCTAGACCTCTAAAAGATCCCTCTCTCCACTGTCACTGGTCATCTCCATGAGGAACAACATAATGGACACCTTTGTGGGCCCCCATAGGATCTTACCCTCAATATGGATCAACAATGGTAGGGAATGTTCCATTCTCCTAAGGGAGGTTGGATAACATACTCTTAACTATCACACGAGGAAGTTGGGTCCTGAAATTAGTGCAGCCTGGAATGTTCCTAGCCATGACCACAGAATGTGAGCTCAGACCTACAGGGATGCAGAGGTTGCACAGGCTCCTGTGATGAATATGGGCCCCTGATCAAATCGATGAGTTTACACTTAACAATATTTATATACTTTCCCATATTGGGAGCTATTCTCTTCCCTGATCCAACTTCTTAGGCCTTTTTCCAAATATGGCACAATCTCCCCAGACAGTAACTGGATCCACCTGCATATTTGATGTCAGGAGAAGGCGAAAACTTGTAAAGTCTTGGGTCCCATGGAATATACCTAAAATAGACCTACCAGCTTTTTCTAAAACTGAGGCCCCAAATCTTCATCTGAACTACTCCAGCCTTTAGTTCATGATTAATCAACAATTTTGTTTTAGTTATTTAAGAAAGGAGACATTTTTTTTTAAATAGCTCACATATTTATTGTTACTGAGTCAGGTAACAGGAAGAGATACAAAGCCGAGTGGGGTCCTTAATCAAGTGTGCAAGACAACAGAGCTCCGCCCAAAATCCTAGCAGTCTATCCCAGCATAAACATATGCGAATCTTAGAGAGGAATCCTTATAGACCCAGCTTTGTTCTTCTCCAGTGTCTCCTCTTAGAGTTGTACCTGATCTTATTACCAGTTTTCATCCGAATCCACTGAGGAATAGGACGGTTCTGCTTTTGCTTCTTAGCCAGGAAGCGCTTGATTCTGAAAGTCTTGTGGGAAGACATGGCGAAACCCTGTGGTGAAGGGGAGGGTGTACATTGCGCTTCCCGGCATGGTAGGGGGTGGGTGGTGAGGATGGGACAGTCTTTTGGTGGTGGGAGTGGTGTTTATGTAAAAAATTTAAAAAAAAAAAGAAAGAAAGGAGACATTAACAAAATCATAGGATGGGGGGGTACAACTCCACACAGTTCCCACCACCCAATCTCCATATCCCAGATGAGTGGCTGAGAAAGCTGTGGTATATATACACAGTGGAATACTACACAGCTACTAAGAACAATGAACTCAACTTCTCTGACCCATCTTGGTCAGAGCTAGAAGGAATATGTTAAGTGAGCTAAGTCAGAAAGATAAAGATGAGTATGGGATGATCCCACTCATCAACAGAAGTTGAGAAAGAAGATCAGAAAGGGAAACTAAAAGTTGTTCTTTTTTTATATCTTTTTAAAAATTTATTTATTTATAAAATGGAAACATTGACGAGACCATATTATAACAGTTGTATAATTCCCACCACCAGAGCTATGTATCCCCTCTACTCCTCTGATAGCTTTCCTAGTCTCTAACCCTTTGGGAGTATGGACCCAGCTTTATATCTTAACTCTTTTTCAGCCACCAGGTTCCAGATGCTACCATGATGTCAATCTGACTTCCCTGAGCAGGTGACCCCACCAATGTGTCCTGGAGCCCCACCTCCCCAGACCCTTGCCCCACTAGGGAAAGAGAGAGACAGGCTAGGAGTATGATCTACCTGTTAATGTCCATGTTTAGTGTGGTGGGGAAGCAATTACAGAAACCAGACCTTCTACCTTCTGCACCCCATAAGGATCCTGGGTCCATACTCCCAGAGGGATAAAGAATAGAAAAGCTATCACGGGAGGGAATAGGATAGGGAGCTCTGGTGGTGGGAACTGTGGGTAATTGTACTCCTCTTATCCTATAGTCTTGTCAGTATTTCCTATTTATAAATGAAAATTGAAAACAAAAAAGAAACAAAAGAGGGGTGGGGCTGTTTGGTAGCATACCTGGTTAAGCACACATATTACCACGTGCAAGGACCTGCTTAGAACCCCTACTTCCCACCTGCTTGGTGTGTGATGAGGCGGAGTTTTAGGAGTGGTGAAGCAAGTGTGCAGGTGTCTATCTTTGTCTCTTCCTTTATATTTTCTTCTCCTGTTTTAACTTCTCTGTGTCTTATCCAATAAAATGGGTAAAAAGATAGAAAAAGAACAAAAAGGAAAAAAGTGGCTGCCAGGAGTGGTGGATTTGCAGTGTTGGCATCAAGTCCCAGCAATAACCCTGGTGACAATAAAAATGAACAAATAATAATAATAAAACAAGAAAGGAAAGGCAAGACACAAGGTGAAAATTAGTCTGTTGCAGCAAGACCAAGCATAGGGAGGGGTTGAGTATGTACTAGGGACCCAGTGCACAATGGTGAAGAAGGACCAAAGTTGGTGGTATGATTGGTGTGGAAAGACCTCTGTCTTGGAAGGGTGAAAAATTATAGTCAAATGGCAACTGTCTTATGAATTATTATTTCCCTAGTAAAAATCTATGAAAAGGAAATTATACTTGATGACATTTAAAAATATGTCATGCAACACTATTTTCTTGTCCTCTCTCAAAACAAATAATGCTCATTTACCTAAATAAAATGTTTCTTGCTTGGTAGTAGATCAAATTGAATCACCTTAAACTATTTTGAGTTCTATCTTAATTTGGATATCTGGTATCCCATCTGTAAAAGAGGTAAGGGAGGGAGTTTTACGCAAAATCACAGTTGTCTAGATATGGCCTTGTGAGTTCCTGCAGAGTTACCTGGACAATTAACTGATTCTCTTCTCTTGGACCAAAAGGTCAAATGCAATCAACTCAATCTTACAAGAACAGGTGCATTCTTTATCTGTCCCATTGCCCCCACTATAAGGGACAGAAATGCCATAAGGTGTAGGCTTTCCCAGAGCAAGACAATAGGTGACCACAAATGACTATTTTACATTCTTACCTGATGCCAAATAGCCTATTTCCTCATGGACATGACTCTTTTTATAGGTTGGAAGCCCATGGTGGGAGAATCCCTCCCACTGCCTATTGTTATTTATGACTTCTACATTTATCCCACAAAGTTCCTAGATATATGACAGGGGTGAAGGATAATGCATATTTCTGTCATGACTGTGGCCTTCTGAAGTATCTCTTTCCCTGATGAAGTCTATTACCAACTTCTGTATTGTGAGATTGTGGGAAAAAAAATCCAAAATGTACTTTGATCCATGACAAAGAAAAATTGGAACTATAAATAAAAACCCACCTGAAATTTTATACATGGAATCAAAACAAAATCTACAGAAGACTCTCAAACAAAAGAAAATTAAGTACTGAATAAACAAAATTTCAGTCCAAACAAATTCAATTTTTTAAAAATTTTTTACTATCTTTATTTATTTATTGGATAGAGACAGCCAGAAATTGAGAGGAAAGGGGAGATAGAGAGGGAGAGAGGCAGAGAGACACCTGCCACCCTGCCTCACCACTTGTGAAGCTTTTCCCCTGCAGGTGGGGACCAGAGGCTTGAACCTAGGTCCTTTGCACATTGTAACACATGCGCTCAACCAGATGTGCCACCACCTGGCCCCATGTTCAGAATTATTTAGACACTTGGAAAGACTGTTTTAATTCATAAAGAGTTATAGATAGTCTTTGAAAAACTGTACTAGAGAGAAGTACTTCAAAATTCATGAGAAGTAACGTGAGGAATGAGGGGAGGGTATTCCTGGCTAGGAAGACATGAACTTTAAAATCAGATGCACTCACAGAAGTTTTCTTAATAGAAGCTATGAACAGGTTTTACTTGTTAATTTCTCAAACCCAGTACCAGCATATATATTTTTTAATTTTTTTTATATTTATTTTATTTATTCCCTTTTGTTGCCCTTGTTGTTTTATTGTTGTAGTTATTATTGTTGTTGTTGTTGTTGGATAGGACAGAGAGAATTGGAGAGAGGAGGGGAAGACAGAGAGGAGGAGAGAAAGATAGACACCTGCAGACCTGCTTCACCGCCTGTGAAGCGACTCCCCTGCAGGTGGGGAGCCGGGGTTCGAACCGGGATCCTTATGCTGGTCCTTGTGCTTTGCGCCACCTGCGCTTAACCCGCTGCGCTACAGCCCGACTCCCCCAGCATATTTTTTTAACCACTCAGATTTACTCAAGAATCTGACTAATTTGTTGATATAGACTCCTATAGCAACTCTGTGTGTGTGTGTGTGTGTGTGTGTGTGTGCGCGTGGGCTTGTGTGTGTGTGTGTGTGTGCAGCAAGTGACTATTAAAAATAAAAAAACAAAAGCAAACCAGCAACATCCTGTCTCTTCAGTTTGAAATTCTTGTTCTCAATGTAACAAAATTTCTTCTTGTAGGTTACATATGCACACTGATGGAGACATTGGTGGTGAGTCCTTCCAAATCAGCTTTACTAGCCCCTTATTTTGGGAATGTTTTTAAAAATATTTTTCTTATTATTGAATAGAGACAGTAATTGAGAAGGAAGGGGGAAGAAGGGAGAGAGACAGAGAGACACCTGCAGCCCTGCTTCACCACTCATGAAATTTCCCCCCTGCAGGTGAGGACCAGGGGATTGATCTCAGGTTCTTGCACACTGCAATGTGTGCACTTAACCAGGTGCGCCACCACCTGACCCATGGGAATACTTTTTAAGAGAGTAGCTCAAATTTATGAGGATAGCCATAGTGGGAAGCATACAGTGCATACTTTCTCTTTTTTCCAGTCACTAGAAACCACAGTTTGATTCTCATGGGGCTAATTCTTACAGAAACAGGATCTGTGCATTTATGAATTCAATTGTTTAATCATAACAATATTTATCAAATCCAGAAAACAACATGCAATACTTAACAAGTACCAGTAACTGGATAACTGCCACTATTACCTCTGTTATCTTAAGCATTATATAATAAATGTTTTTAAAAGAAGAATAATGATTTATATATTACTTTTCTCTCTCAAGGCAAGCAATAATTATTTGAAATCTAGGGAACTTGAGCTGATGCCTCTTGAAATGACTGGGGTGTCAAGAGTCAATTCCAATCAATGTCTGCATTGCCTCTTATAATGTAAACAAGACAGGAAAACTCATGCTCTAGGTAGATCCACAACTTCGGTATTGCTTGTTCACAAAGTTAGCGGCAAGCATAATTAAAAACCTTAAAAGATAGTGATAAGTAAGTCTCTCTCAAACAAAAAGCATACTTACTAAATATAATAATACTGCCATGTTGTGAGAGGTCCCATATGAAGTCCAATATTGTAAGACACTGAGGATTCCTATCAGTCAGTCATAGAGAAGAAACTAGATTCTACAGTCTAATAACCAACAATGGATTGCTTTATATCATCCATAACACTAATGATTGGGCCATGACAGAGACTCTGAAGCAAAAGACTAAAGCTAAAGCATGGATATAGTCCTGATCTACACTTTTTCAGAAGTAGTCAGTGCAACTCCTGTAAGCTTCCTAATCAAAGGGTAATTTATTATTCAGGTGTGGATAATGAAAACTTTCCCTCTCTGAGCTTCTGGCACTCATTGATGAATGACACATAGACCTCTAAGTCATTGTTTAAAGAAAAGCTGTCTAATCAAGAACATCTGTTTTGGACTTCTATGTAACTGATAATTTTATTGCAGCAGTCACTGACATTTTGAGCTGGATAAACAGCTAGAATTGCTTACCCTAATAACATTATCTGCTTTCTCTTTGTTGTTTTGTTATTTGTTTGTCATATTTCTGACATGAATCTGCTATACAGATTCTAAAATCCCTTTTCTACAAACGATTGATTTTTTAAAAAAAATATTGATTTATTTCCTTTTGTTGCCGTTGCTTTTTTTAAATTTTATTTTGTTGTTGTTGGATAGAACAGAGAGAAATGGAAATAGGAGGGGAGAGAGAGGACAGAAAGATAGACACCTGCAGACCTGCTTCACTGCTTGCAAATGACTCCCCTGCAGGTGGGGAGCTAGGGGCTTGAACTGGATCCTTAAGCAGGTCCTTGTGCTTTGCTGCCATGTGCGGTTAACCCGCTGCGCTACCGCCCGACTCCAAAATGATTCATTTCTTATCTGTTAAATGTTCCTAATCTATTGATTTGAAAGTTAAGCAACTGAATTCTATTTTTCCTGGTGCCTATACTAAATTTTAAGCATCTATAATGTGTCATTGAATATGATTTTTCACAGGTTTTTAATCTGGAAGTAACTTGATATTTGTCTCTTACTATTGGCTAAAAATTGATTCAATGAGGAAAGTTTACTTCTGTTCCGGTATATGAACACAGTCATCCATACATTATGTAATAAGTCTTAGGTACTATGATGTTTTAATTATTTAAAACTACCTAGCTAACAAAATAAATACAAGGTAGCCTTACAAACATGCTTTTATCAAGTGTTTCATTTGATGCTAGCCACACCCAGAGTTTGAACTTCATGAATATCGGGAGTCCGGTGGTAGTGCAGCAGGTTAAGTGCAAAGCACAAGGACCCGCATGAGGATCTCTGTTGGAGCCCCCAGCTCCCCACGCAGGGGCGTTGCTTCACAAGTGGTGAAGCAGGTCTGTAGGCGTCTTTCTCTCCCCCTCTCTGTCTTCCCCTCCTCTCTCCATTTCTCTCTGTCCTATCCAACAACAACAGCAACTACAGCAATAAAACAAGGGCAATAAAAGGGAATAAATAAATATTAAAAAAATAGATACCATAAGCAATATGTTATTTTCCATACTAATCACTATTTTAAGCAAAGACCTGTTCTGTCTCTGAGATGGACCGCTGTTGGCTAGAACAGAACTATGGTATTTACCTCTCTTCTGTTGAGTCTATCTCTGGCTTTTCTATCTTGACAAGCTTTTGACCCTTCTAGGTTCAAAGCAAAGGGAGGGAAGACTAAAAGGAAAGCAGGAGTTTATGTTTACCTAAAACATTACATTTACAAAAATGTCTTAACAACAAATTAATCAGTGTGCTTTTCTTCCATCTAGAAAATATAATAAATTTATAATGTATTAGCTCTTATTATCTTAGTTGAACGTGTATACTATTGTTGGTTAGTATTTTAGTATGTTTATACTTTAAGTAAATTGGTTGTAGTTGTAACCTTCATTACTATTTTATATGATGAAGGTTTAATCATGTTTCCCAACTGCTTCCTTTCCTTTTACTATTTACATTCTATTGCACTTCAGAATTCTCTCTTTAAATATGACCCCTCCCTCTTTCATCCATATAACCACTACCAAAAATTTAATAAAATATTGCATGATCTATGTCTCCCTCATTCTTGAAAGATATTATCACTATCTATTGGTATTACGTTCAACCTGCTTTATTAAGAGAGAAAACAGATAGTGTAATCTGTACTTATATACTACCCATTTTTATATTTTCTCCCTTTTACCCTTGAATTAATGTTGAGTTACAAGACCACATATATTTTAAAGGCAGAGTTACAAACCTTTTCAAATACATATTACTCTATTATGCCCACACCCCATGGAACAAGAGTCCTCCACTACTCTCTATTGTATCCTTACTACTCTGTCAACCTCTTCTTCCTCTGACCCTTTGGTAGCCTCAGTTCTTTGGCCACTGCCTAAGGACTTTTTTTTTATATGCAATACAAGCGTGAGGTCATCTGGTATTTGACTTTTTCTTCCTCACTTACTCCTTAGTATAATCATCTCTACTTCCGTCCACATTGCCGCAAAAATGATATAGTCTCATAGCAGAGTAGTATTTCATTATGTGTATAGATTCCACACCTTCTTTATCCACTTTGTTCTTGGGCATCTGGGTTGTTCCTATATATTAACTATTGTGTTGAAGTAAGGCTTTTGAATTATATCTTGCTGTAGTATAATAAGGCCAAATATAGTTAAGTAGCTTTATTCTTAGACTTCATTTCTATTAAAAGCAGTCATTAATATAATTTTGTTTAATAAAATGTAAGCAAAATTTTATCTTTCATTTTTGTGAAAGGCTTTATTTTTCTCTACCCACATTGTTGATATATGTACCTTCTTTAACTTATCTCACACTATTTTGTATTATAAACATGAAAAATCCAGTATAATTTTAGAGATGTCAACTCTGACATTATTAAAAAACTAATTAATATCAGCAATCACCCATCTGATTTGATATCAAAATATATATTACATTGTTCTACCATTGAAATGTCAGAAACATTAATTTTTGCAACTCTGAACTGGCTCTTCTCTTTCCACACTTCTCTGGTTCATATGCTCCTTATCATCATTATTTAAAACTCAGTTCAAAATTTGCTTCTCTTACATTTTTTTCACTCCCAGAAGCAAAACAATTCATTTTTCTGCTGTGTTTTAGCAACAACTTACTCATGTTTGTATCATGTTTATCCCTTTAATTGTAACTCATTGAGAATACTGTTACTATCAAATTAAATGCTTTTCAAGAACAGGTGCCATACTTATTACATATTTTTGCACAAAATAAGTGCTTAGTAATTGTTTATTAAATGGATTACTTTATGTGTGGTGGGTGTGGCTGCATGATTCAGATAAAAAAGTATTCTTAAGTTTTCTTTTCTACCTCTGGCTTTCTTCTAAGTATTTTTTGTTTAGTAGGTCTTATTTAGTAATGAGTACTGAAAGCATGCAGGTAGTTTGCAGTACTAATTCCTCCAGAAATCTTTAAGGGATCATTGGAAGAGTTGCTGAATTGATTTATCTTTTTATTATATTTATTTTATTTTAATGGAAAAGATAAAAAGAGAAAGACACAGAGTAAAACACCAGAGCACCTCTCAGTTCTGGTCATGCTGGGAACTGAACCTTGGAATCCCATGTATGAAACTCTTTTGCAAGAGTAACTGTCTCCCCAGCCTGCTGAACTGAACTTTTTGTTCTTCATAGAATACTCATGGAATATAGTTGTTAATAACACTTTGCTTTTGACTATTTTGATTTCAAAATGATGACTGAGGAAACATAAGATCTTCTTTTAGTGAAAAAAATATTATTTTAACATCTATTAGCTTCCAAGATCAGACAAGATCAGGCGTGTTCAGGGTGGTATGGCCGTAGACTGAATGATCATTGTTGTTTAGAGATCACTTGAAGAATGAGAGCAAATATAATACCAAAGAAGACCGATATAGGACTAATGTGATCTTACCATTTCAAAATAATTTTACTATTTTACCACAAAGGAAAATAAAGCAGGCAACTTTTTTCACTCCTTTTGTGGGTTTCAACTAGCTTTCTAACCAGTAATTACTTCAGTGTATGTTGATTTTTACTTTCTTTTCTGGGGACCAGATTATGATTTAAAATTTTTCTTTGTATGTGTAAATGAATAAGCCAGACTCTGATGATCAGAGAATTCACTGCTAAAACCCCCAAAATCTTACTTCAAGAGTTTCATAACTAAAAGATGAATGTAAAACAGATGAAGAAACGATTTAGTTAACTAAAATAATTTCAATCTTGGCAGAATAAAACTGTTCTTGGAATAGATACCTTGGCATTACCAGACTAGAGTAAAATGAAACCTATCATCATTTTATACTGGACATAAAATATTTCAGTGCTTGCTAGCGAAATGCTTGCCAGATTGCTAAATTGTCCTTGAGCTGTCATTGCAACATAGTATATGTTCTCACTGCAAATCCTTTAACCACCCATAATGTGTCTGATTGACTAGTTTTCCATATTTATTACCTCTTCTTCCATGAAAATATGTCCATTTTCTTTGTAAATATTTCCTCCTGTCTCTTATTTTTCCTTTCCTTGTTAAACTCCGTTTTTAATATTTTTGTTTACTTGCTTTAATTATGAAGGTTGAGTCTATTTTATTTTCAAATAGGTGGAAAGTTCTACGTAGGATGGTGCCAGCATGTGTCCATCCACAGGAGACTACATGGGGTTGGACCTAAATATAGATAGTTAGAGATTGGAGATAGTTGGGTCCAAAGATATTCCCATCTAAATTGGGGAGTTGCAATCTAGTCCTTCCTAATTTTTAACGGACTGCTTTTCCCTCCATATAGATATGTATCTAGATATTTCTGTAAAACTTCTATCTTAAAAATGCTTCCATAGCCAAATATTACTGTTAATAGAAAAAGAGAGCTAAAAAGCTAACTAAAAATATACTACTGCCTATGCAGCAGACTTATTAAACAAACAACAAAATGTGAATGCAAGTAACTTCTAGATTTAATTCCCAATCTACAAGGTTACTGGAGTTACAGAAACTGCTAAGCTACACAACAGGGATGCAATCAACACAATCCAGCCTTCAGGGAACTAGAGAAACAACTGTACAATTTCTTTTATATATAACTACATGGAAAAGAAAAAAAATGTTGGAGGAAGTATTTATCAACTCAAAGACATTTAAAAGTTAATCACTTTCAATGTTTTAACCTATGGAGACCCTAATTTTAAATATGTTAACATTTAAGAAATGCAGATTGGAAATCAAGGTCTTTTTTTAATTTTAAAAATATATGATAAGATGAATGAAGTTATTTTATAAATCATCCTAATCTTTATATCTGCATATAAAATACGGAAAAACTTAGAAACATCTGAACATTAAAAATACTATGTGGAAAGTCAAAAGGTAAAACTTCCAATTGAAAATTAAATATATAAGTTCTTGGATGTAAGGTGATGACTACAGTTTAGCCTGATATAAGGTATATATGTAAGTTGTTAAGAGAATACATCCAACATGAGATGATTTTTTTCCTTCTGAGGTATCTACGTGAGAATATGAATGCTAATTGAATCTATAGTAATAATAGTTTTATAGTATACATAAATCAGACCATCATGTCATATACTTTAAGCTTAATTGGTGATACATAGTGACTATTTTTCACTAAAGCAGAAAAAAAAGGCTGAATGTGCCAAGTTTCTGTAAGCTATGTTAACTTTATATGCTACTGATTTTTAATTTCTGATCTGATAAATTATTATTCTTATCCTTTATTATCACTAAAATATCACTATTTGTACTTAAGAGATATCAATATATGTATGTCACAACTTTTACTTAGAAAATATGAAGTATCTAAATGAAATCATAATCATTCCATATTAGTACCCACAAATTATTAATGCTGTATTTAAACTACATAAATGTTTCTTTTTTTAATTATTTATTTATTTTACCTTTTGTTGCCTTTGTTGTTTAACATTATTATGGTTACTGATGTTGTTGTTGGATAGGACAGAGAGAAATGGAGAGAGGAGGGGAAGATGGAGAGGGGAGAGAGAAAGATAGACACCTGCACACCTGCTTCACTCCTTGTGAAGTGACTCCCCTGTAGGTGGGGAGCTGGTGGCTCGAACCGGGATCCTTAAGCCTGCCCTTGTGCTCACGCTACGTGTGCTTAACCCGCTGCGTTACAGCCCGACTCCCTATATAAATGTTTCTAAGTGCCAGACTATTTCAATGTTTTCTCAGAACTGTAGTCAGTCCTACAGTAGATAGCTTTCACATTATATTAATAATATTATACAATAAGTTACAAAAGTAGGCCATCTGGGAAATAATCATATTCTAACTCCAGTATCCTTAGAGACAACTTACCATTTATTTGCTGGAATCACTGATTTCTGTCTAATCCCCTAAATCCCACTGGAGTGAATTAAATTTAAGAGATTCTAGAGATATCATTTGCTGTACATCCTCCTGAGTCTCACTGTATATATAAAAGTAGCAAGTGGCACAGCAACTGGAACCAGCATTTTTAATAAAGGGTAATTACTATTCCTTTCAACTGGTCCATTACTTTAAAGAACTCCTTGTAATGGATAAACATTATTCTTGAATATAATGCTTTTTAGTATGGTCATGGGATTTAAAGGTGTAAATATAAAAAAATATATATTAAACTTAGACTCCCTATCAGTGTAGGGAAAAAAAAATACTGAGTAGTGAGAAGGGTGCATGATACCTAAACCATCAAATGTGATGTTCCTGTTTACAGCTTACTGTAACCTCTGTTCTCACACAGAAAAGTACTACTCTTAACAAAAAAAATCTCAGGAGTCAGGCTGTAGCGCAGCGGGTTAAGTGCAGGTGGCGCAAAGCACAAGGACCAGCATGGGGATCCCGGCTCCCCACCTGCAGGGGAGTCGCTTCACAGGCGGTGAAGCAGGTCTGCAGGTGTCTATCTTTCTCTCCCCCTCTCTGTCTTCCCCTCCTCTCTCCGTTTCTCTCTGTCCTATCCAACAATGACGACAACAACAATAATAACTTCAACAATAAAACAACAAGGGCAACAAAAGGGAATAAATAAAATAAAATAAAATATTAAAAAATTAAAAAAAAAAATCTCAGAAAATGAAATAAGATTTGAAACGATTTTGCTAAACCACCATGTGCCTTTGGAAATTTATTATCCTATGAATTTTCTTTGTTATTTCAAAAAATGTTATATTTATTTATTGGATAATAATAATAATTTATTTAATGGATAATAATAGAGAAAGAAAGAAATCTAGAGGGAAGGGAAGTAGAGAGGAGGAGAGATAACTGAAACACTGTTTTGTCATTTGTGAAGCTTCTCCTCTACAGATTGGGCACACTGCCACTTGGACCATTGTACATTTTCTTAAGCATATAAACATTAAAAGTTAATCATCACATTATGAAAATTATCTCTTAACAGTCTCTGAAAGTAGGTCTTGTCTTATGTCATGAATGTTAAGATAGGGCTATTGTCTGTTGTCTTTTTTTTTAAATTAAGTACATTTATATTTAACATTGTTAGGATTACTAAAATACCAAACTAAAATAAAATTCTTGCAGTTAATTCAAGGAACACCTTGCTACAAACACATAGTACTAGTTCTTGTTCAAAATAGCTCATAGAGAAATATTGGGGACCTGGCAGTGGTGCACCAGATTAAGCACACGTAGTATGAAGTGGAAGTGCAAGGTCCCGCACAAGAATCCTGGTTCCAGCCCCCCATACCTCCACCTGTGGGGGTCAGGTTGTCACTTCACAAGCAGTGAAGCATGTCTGCAGGTCTCCCCCCCCAATCTATGTAAATTTCTCTCTGTTTTATCTAATAAAAAAAAGAAAAATTACCACTAGGAGCAGTGAATTCATAATGTTGGCACTCAGTAATAACCATAGAGGCAAAAAGAAAAGGAGAGGTAGGGGGAGAGAGAGAGGAGAGAGGAGAGAGGAGAGAGAGGAGAGATAATACAGGAGAGACTGTATACCTATTATAACTAGAATTGTCTATTATGTAAGAAGGAGTAGGAAACCGGAAATTGGTATGTATGGTCAAAGAAAGACTGTACATGTAGCAGCTAATACGTTTCTACAAGTTTATGTATGAAAATAGATAGGAAATGAGTTAAGGTGGAAACGAGTCATACAGGCAAGACAAATAATCAAATTTAACTGACCAAGGTTATTTTGGTCTCCTATCTGATACTTTCATGACATATAGAGAGCTTTCAGACATTGTTCTTGTACCAGTGAGAATGTTGATTTGAAGTATATCATAGGAGTTACGTAAGTTTATCTATACATTTCCCCTGTAAGTCCTGACTTCTTGAAATAAATGTATTGAGGCTGAGTGATGGCACACTTGGTTGAGCACACATGTTACAATGCAAAAAACCCAGGTTCAAGCTTCTGGTCCCCAATTGCAGAGGGAAACTTCATGAACAGCGAAGCAATGCTACAAGTTTTTCTCTTTTCCTCTCTATCTCCCCCCTCTCCTCCCAGTTTCTGTCTATATCCATAAATAAATAAATTAGAAACATATTAATATAGATTTTGGACTTTCCTTGAAGAAAATGATAGTCAAGATATGAAAGAATTGGTTCTCAAAATCCTTGTACAAACCACTCTACTTCTACTCCTCCTTTCTTCCTTCATGTTCCTTTAACTTCCTTCTCAACAACTTAAACTTTTAGTTGGTCAAATAATTTAAGAGAACTAAGGTTATAAGGCTGGCATTCAAGCTTCTAGAGAAGCCTAGGGAATTCACATTTGGTGACATTAGGCCAACCAACTACATAACCATTTTGTGGGTGTGAGAAAGATGTGCTCACATTGGAGTCAAGGGATGAGTAAGACCCAACCATTTTTTTTCTAGCCTTAAATAACATTTTATTTATCTTAATTTTCAATATGGGACCTTATGCATACAATTTCATTTTTTTTCATTTAAAGAGAATGTGAGCGAGAGATACCACAGCACCAGGGATTCCTCAGGTATCAGAGCACCTCCCATGTAGTGCTGGGACTTGTATGTGAGTCATGTGCATGACAAGTGTACTTCTTAAATATTAAGGGCTTCTATTGTGTTCTTCACTAAATAAGGAAAAATATACCATTAAGCTACGTTCCTTTGAAGATCAAAATACCTAAGTGTAAATTATAAATCTCTACAAAATTTAAACCTCAAATGTGAGGTGGATAAAATCTATTTATTTTTGTAGAGATTATTTCAATGTCTACGATACAATTCAACTCATTGGATGAAGTGACAATTGGAGCCCCCTACTCCTATGCCGTAGAGTTTTGTTGAGGTTCTGGAGATTTCATCAACCAAACCAATGGTATCAAGATTATATGATCTTGTCTATCCTCTCAGTGTGTGGGCAATTGCTCATATAACAAACATCATACTTGGTCCCCAGTAGTTAGTAATGCGTACTGGCATTGTGTTGGTTCTCATTCCTGCCAAAGACTTCTGTGTTTGTCCTTTATTCTACAAGGGCTTTATCTGCTGTTTCTGTACCACGCTGAGTGACACAATTGACTGAGGAATAGTTTTATGTTTTCTTCTAATCTTTCATCACCTTCAATACTGGAGACAGTTCTGCTGTTTCAAGATGTGCAGAACTTCTGTGACTGTTTCAGGATCATCTGAGTATACTATACAAAGTCTACCTTGGGATTTGACTGCTTAAAACTATCTGTGTTAACTGTTAGGATGTTTTATATTTTCATCTTCTCTGTGAGTGGGATAGTTCTACTTTTCCTATTCTAGTCTAAGTATATTTTGTTTTTGCTTCTGGGGTTATTACTGGGGCTCAGTGCTAACACTATGAATCCACTGCTCCTGGCAGCCATTTTCATGTTTCTTAAATTTATTTTTATTGGATAGGACAGAGAAATTGAGAGAGGAGAGAGAAATAGAAAGGAGAGAGAAAGATAGACACCTGCAGACTTCCTTCACCGCTTATGAAGTGTCCTCCCTGCAGGTGGAGAGCTGGGGGTTCAAACAGGGTTCCTTCTGTGGGTCCTTGCACTTTGTACCATGTGCACTTAACCCAGTGCATCACTACTTGACCCCCTAGTATAGGTGTATTTTATTTCATTTGCCTGCATCATTATGCAATAAAGATTCAGATAATGGAGTAATAACAATATTTGGAGATGATTTATCTGAAATATCTGCTTAATGAAAATAAAGTTACCATTAAATCTTATTTTTAACACACATCTATCACTGCCATTATTTATTAACTGAAGCTTATCATAAATAAATATTGTGACAAAGCATGAATTGATGGCCATTAAAAGGAATGAAAGTGACTTACTGGGAAAATTACTGTCAATATGAATTTTTGCAAAACCATTTAATATTGGATACATTATTGATAATGAATAGATGTCTTGTCACTGCAGTCTATACTGTATACCATGAAAACATATTCAGTGAGTATATGTATATTCTATATATCTATATATATATTATGCACACACATATCCGAAGTACATTACTATTCTTTTTGGATATACATACTATACATTAGTATAGTAAATGCTCTGAGAAGTCTTATTATAAAGGTGTGTCTTTAAGCTTGGAATTTCCCTAATGAATTTGACTACACACCTTTTTTTCTTTAATGTCTACTGATGTTGTACTGAATTACATTTCAATTTTATTTATTTATTTGTTTATTTTTCTTAACCTTGTTTTTTATTGTTGTTGTTATTGATGTCATAGTTCATAGATAGGACAGAGAGAAATGGAGAGAGGAGGGGAAGGAAGACAGAGAGGGGGAGAGAAAGATAGACACCTGCAGACCTGCTTCACCTCTTGTGAAACGACTCCCCTACAGGTGGGGAGCCGGGGGCTCAAACTGGGATCCTTAAGCTGGCCCTTGCACTTAGCGCCACATGCACTTAACCTGCTGTGCTACTGCCCGACGCCCATGAATCACATTTCAGAAGAACACATTACTTGGGAACCAGTGAAAGGCCAAGATGGTGAGTATGCTGAGTAGGTCCTTCCTAATCTGACTCCTGTGAATAGGGATAAAAATCACACTGTAACCTCTGCATTTGAGAGCATCAGAACTGTGGGTTCTTGATCAGTGGGGAAAATGAGACAGCAGGGAGTAGAACTTTTTTTTTTCTTTTTGGGCATGGATCTTACTGTGCTATCCCAGACACATTATTTTTGAGAAGTAAGGGTCAATACCTGACAGTAAAAATAAGTTCTAATCATTCCCATAACTAGAACTGTTAATGCCTGATAACAGAGTTAAAGAGAGACTCCTTAGGGCATTAGAAATAACCTAAGCCTTTCCTCCTGATCTTTTAATGCACAAAGGAAATGGAGCCAGGAAACCTGCTTTGAGCTAAACAAAGAACAGATGGAAATGCTTATCTTGTCAAAGTAAGCAGAGACACATATAAAATAAAGTTTTTTAAGGATTTAGAAAACATTCTAAAAGTGCCAGTATTTAAAAATTCAAGGTGACAAAGATTTAAGTAGAAATCATTTTGACTTCTGTTTCTAAGAAGCTTCTCTGTAATGTGACCAGGCTATTTCAGTCAAAAATCAATATATAAAGATAGATGAATTGGTCCTAAAATGTGAGCTGTATATATATATATATATAATTTAATAAGTAATACATAATTTAATGTATGGTGTATTTGCAGATATATGTATGTATTTTTTTTCAGATGAGTGCTAACCTCTGCTTCAAGCACTAGCAGAATATTGTTGCCTGTACATGATAGTATATATTGCAAGGACAGATCACCTGTAAAGGGATAGGAAAAATAATCAGGGAAATTGTGAAACTAGATATGACTAATAACAATAACAAAATACAAAAGGGAAAAAATTTAAAAAAAACAATAACAAAATAGTATACATGTTCATGTTTTACTCCAGGTTGTCATTAACACATATGTTATATATTCAGCTTTTATATTTGTAGGTTCTTCCATTTGACTCTTATTCATTTACCATAACATCTAAAGATCATGATCATTGTTTTTCCACAAGTAGAATTGCATTTTGAAATTTTGAGAGTAATTTGTTATTTTTTTTTAAATAAATGCATTTGCCTTATTTTATGAGCAGAAAGAAGAAATAAATGGGAAAGAAGAGAGAGTCTTCAGAGCAGCTCACCACCATACATGACCCATACATGTCAAGAGTGGAACCTTTGGCCTAATTCATGTAAAGAATGTGCTCATGAAAGTCATGGGCACCAAGGAACATACCTAAAATAGACTTCTTCACTTCTTTTCACCTCAGGATTCTTATACTCATCTGCTCTATTCCTACTTTTTGGCTCATTTTCATCAATCATTTTGTCCTGCTTTGTATTTCACTGCCTATCAACCACCAAATTGCAGATGCTATCGTGACTCCATCCTAACTTTCCTGGGAAGATGACCTCATTAATGCTTCCTGGAACCTCACCTCTCCAGAACTCTATTCCACTAGGGAAAGATAAAAACAGGCTGGGGTTTTGGATCGACCTGCCAACATCCCATGGAGAATCAATTATAAAATTCAGAACTCCCAACTTCATCATCCCAAAAAAGAATTTTGGTCCACACTGCCAGACAGGGAGAAATGATAGGGGAAGATGACCAGAGGGCTCTGAACTCTAGTTCCATCAGGACCTGAGAGAGAAGATGATAAAAGTAAGGACATTCAGAAGTAAATGTAGGTATGACTTAGAAAGGAAGAGAAAGGGAGTCGGGCGGTAGCGCAGTGGGTTAAGCGCACGTGGCACAAAGCACAAGGACCGGCCTAAGGGTCCCGATTCGAGCCCCCGGCTCCCCACCTGCAGGGGAGTCGCTTCACAGGTGGTGAAGCAGGTCTGCAGGTGTCTATCTTCCTCTCCCCCTCTCTGTCTTCCCCTCCTCTCTCCATTTCTCTCTGTCCTATCCAACAACGATGACAACAAGAATATCTACAACAATAAAACAACAAGGGCAACAAAAGGGAATAAATAAATAAATTTAAAAAAAATAAAGGAAGAGAAGATAGGGCCATAGAAAAAATGGGAACCCACAACGACCCTGGATCCATACTCCCAGAGAGATAGAGAATGGGAAGGCTATCAGGGGAGGGGATGGGATATGGAGATAGGGTTATGGGAATTGTAGGGAACTGTACCCCTCTTATTCTATGGTTTTGTTTTTGTCTCCTTTCTTAAATAAAAATTAATAATAATAAAAAATAAAAAAGGAAAACATATAAATATACACAGGTAGTTATATAAATAGTCAACCCATACCTGTAACCATAGGAGAACTACTGTAGCTTCCAATGGAGGAAATGGAGGCATAAAACTCTGGTGGTGGGGAAGGCATGGAATTATATCCTTGTTATAATTTTTTAAATCAACATTGAACTACTAATAAAATAAAAAGTAATAAAAAAGGGGCTGGGTGGTAGTGCACCTGGTTGAGTGCACATGTTACAATAGGTGAGAACCCAGGTTTAAGTCCCCGGTCCCCACATACAGGGGGAAAGCTTTGCAAATGGTGAAGCAGTGCTGCAGGTGTAGAATGCAGGTGCAGTGCTGCTCTCTCTCTTTCTCTCTATCTCCCTCTCCCCTCTCAACTTCTGACTGTCTCTATCCAACAAATAAAGATAATTAAAAAGAATTAAAAAAATAAAAAACCAACAACAGATGAATGAATGAGCAAGTTGTGGTATATAAACACAATGAAATTCTACTGAGGCAATAAAAATGGTGATTCTACCAATTTCAGCCCATCTTGGATGGAGCTTGAAGAAATCATGTTAAGTGAAATCAGTCAGAAACAGAAGGATGAATATGGGATGATATCATTCACAGGCAGAAGTTTATAAAGAAGCTCAGAAGACAAAACACTAAGCAGAACCTGGGCTGGAGATGCTGTATTGCACCAAAGTACAAGACTCTGGGGTGGATGTGGAGGAGAGAACAGGGCCTGGAAAAGAATGACAGAGGACCTAGTGGGGTTTTTATTGTTGCGTGGAAAACTGAGAAATGTTATGCATGTACAAACTATTGTATTTACTTGTGACTATACAACATTAATCCCCCAATAAAGGAAAAAAAGTTTAAAGATGTGATAATAATAAATACTATTACTACTACTTCTACTACTAATAATAATGGAATGTGATCTACTAAATAAGCCACCTCCCAGAGCCAGAATGCCCTAGAAAGTAAATCTTGTCTCCTTTAGGTTTTTTCTATATTTCTCTATTCCCTTGATAGCCCATTAAAGTCATATGCTCAGTAGTGTTGGAAACATGGAAAATATTTTCAACTACAGACATTTCTCCAAAGACACATCATAAATGATTTCATTCAAATTTCTTATCAATCCAGAAGGGGAAACATTAGGATACAAGTTTTAGACAGCACACAAGAAAATTTGGTTTGTATTGTTTATTTACATGAAGATAATTTCTTTTTTTTTCTTTATTTTCTTGTTCATTGGGCCAGGAACTTTACAAAGTAGAAGCTGCAGGCTCACATTTCTGGTTTTATTTTCTTTTATTTCTGTGTAGTTCCAAAGTAAGAATACTGATGGAAAGTTATGGATGTCTGAGACTATGATGCCTTGGGAAAAATAAATACATGTTAGATATTTTCTGGTGAGAAGCAGAGACAAGAGTAGAATAGAAAATTAACCTTTCTAAATATTTTGGCAATAACTAGAACTTATGATACCTAAGGGGGTTAACAAAACTGTCTATGCATACCTAACCAAAAATAGTTAGAAGGAATTTTAAAAGAAATTTGTTGCTAAAGAATATGTTCTAGACTAGCAAAATTGCTCATTTGGATAGTGTTCTGCTTCATCTTCTACCTTGTATGTAGCCCACGTTCAAACTTTTACCCCATGGTACTGAGGCAATTTTGGGAGCTAGGGAACTATGTTTCTCTCTCTCTCTCTCTCTCTCTCTCTCTCTCTCTCTCTCTCTCTCTCCTCCCTTCTCTCTCTCCAAATAAAAACAGAGAAGAAAAAAAAAAGAGTATGTGGGATAGATTCACTTCGGGTTTTTTTTTTTTTGCTTATAATTTTGAGGATACATAAGAGAGAAAATATACCCAAGCTTTCCAAAATTTATATTTTAGAAGGTAAATGTCTCTTGGCTTTTTTTTTTTTAGCTTTAAAGAAACTCACATGTTTCTATAAGCAACAAATTTGAAATATCATATAAAGTGCATATGGACCTAAGGCTGAGGTGCATCAAAACTGTTCCCACAAAATATGTCTTCTCTATTGAACTTCTGTGTTAAGATCTCTCCTGAAATTCTTATGGTTTGAAAATTTGCTCATGTTTCATACATACACTTGCAATCCAAACTAAGAAAATAATGATTTTATGTATATGTATATATATGCAGTTTTTATATTATAGTTGGAAATCTTCAGTGCATCAATTTACAACTGTAGGTAATTCAAGTGTCCCCTAAGGCACACAGGGACAATCTGAGTAGATGGTCCTATACACTCTGGGATGGACAGCATGATAGGGGTAGAGCTAGTTCAGAAAATTTCAGGCACTAGGCAAAACTGAGTAAGCTTAGCTTTTCTGTGTTCAGAGATATAAATATGGAAAAGTATAGGAAGAAGAATTCATTGACAGCACCTATATGCAAACATCTGTTTTTCCAGATGAAGAACAGAAGTCCAAAAGGATAGGTCTATTTGTCCTTAGACCATACATGAGTGAGTGGCCTCAAGACACACCCCTCTCTTTCCTCAATTAACAACTATAACAATCTCAGTGATAATGGAACATTGTGCTCAGAGAAATCATCTATATTTACAATTAGATGTGAGTTTTATTATATAATCTTTAAAAGAACAAAAGCAAGTAAGCAAACAAAAAAACAAAAAAAAAAAACACCACCACAGCAACCACCAAACAGAAACTCTATAGCACCAGAGCTCTGTCTATTGGGAGTACTGGTGACTGAATCTGAGACTTCACGCATGTAAGTCCTGTGTGCTACTTACTGAACTATCTCCCAGTACAACCCTCTCCCTGGGATTTTTGATTCCATACCTCAAATTTTTATTTCTATTCTAACAAGTTCCCAGATGATGGTCTAGGGTCACACTGCGACAACCACAAGTTATGAGATGGGGACAAAATAATAATGTTTCCACAATTTGTGACATACTTTATTGGCCTTTAAAAGTTTTCCAACTTTGTCTGTTTGTATTACTTTGCACTTTCTTTTCCTGTGGAGAAAAATGATTTCCCAAAGAGATGGATTTTATTGCTTACCAATAAGTGAGCTGGTTAAAACTAAAGTAACTAATTTCTGGAATGTCAAATTAAAAGACAAAGTGGCACTTGAGCCTGAAACAGCTGCAAAGGCATTTGCAGAAGTCAGCACTCAATCAATGCAAAGCCAAAGCAGCTGAAGCAGCCTTTTTCAAGCACCTAAGTGCTTTCTTCTTCCATGTATAAACTCCTATTTAGTGAAATGTATGATGGTATTCTTGAAAGTGCCAACATTGTCATCCTGTTATGTATCCATCAACTTGTTCCTCAGAAGAAAGGAAATCGAAAATTCAACCTCTAAGAACAAAAGCACACCATAAAATATTTTGTGGTTTATAAAAAAAATATTATTCCCATTCTCTAAGAGTTGGAGGATAGTGGCTGATACAGAAGAGGAAAGAACAACTTTACATTTTGCATTTGTTCTAAATCTTGAAACAAGTATGCAATTCGAACTTCTGATTGACAAGCTCCATGCTTATTGTCCTGGTACAGCTTTTTGACTAAGAGTAGCTATGTAGCTCTGTCTGTATTTATCTATTTTGGCTACCTAATATGGGTGGAATATCTGTGTCATAACACACACAGCTCCGTTGAAGGCCCAACTCTCAATGTGGTGATAATTGGAAATGCAGACTTTGGAAAGTAAGTAGGATTAGACAATACTCTGAAAGCACAGTTTCCATGATGGGCATGATGGGAGTATTCTCTATAAAAGAAAAGAAAAAGACACCAACACTAGGGCTTTTCCCTCTGTCTCCTTCGGGTGATGGTACTTAGATGTCACTGAATGTGTCTCTTGCCTTGATCTTGGACTTCTCATTCCCTAGAACTACAAAGAATAAATATGCTATTTAAAACACTTCATATATACAATTTTTGTTTTAAAGCAGTAAGACTAATACACAAAACTCCAACTATTTACATTTACCAATTTAAATTTAAATAATAAATTTAAATGTATTGCCTACAGCTAAGAAATACGGTATAAATTTCAGACTAAAATCAAGATTGTAGTGAGGTTGTTTTACCACTTGAAGGCTCTAGAAGAAGTTTCATCTCCTTTCTCATTTGAGTTATGAGAAGAATTCAATTCTTAAAGTTATAAGACTGAGGGGCCTTTTTCTTTGCTGGCCATTAGAAGAGAAGATAGTTCCCAGATTTCTAGATTTTTGTTCCTGCACTCCACTCAAAGCCAGCAAACACAGAATGAATCTATCATAATGAACTATACCTTTCTTCATTTTTCTACTTTGTCTCTCTGCCTGATTCAACAGAGATTCTCCTTTTGGAGGATATTTTATTTTTGATCCCCATATCCCTTTTAGCACTTCTTCCCTCCTCCTTCTGAATTCTTTCATCTGCTATGAGAGACTAAAGTCCATTGAGGTTTCATTTTTTATTAGCCTTTATTTCTTATTCTTTTTTTTTGCCCTTGTTTTATTGTTGTAGTTATTTATTTATTTATTTAAGAAAGGAGACATTAACAAAATCATAGGATGGGGGGTTACAACTACACACAATGCCAGCCACCCAATCTCCATATCCCAGTAGCTTTCCCATTCTCTATCCCTCTGGGAGCATGGACCCAGGTCATTGTGGGTTGCAGAAGGTGGAAGGTCTGGCTTCTGTAATTGCTTCCCCACTGAACATGGGCGTTGACTGGTTTTTCCATACTCCCAGTCTGCCTCTCTCTTTTCCTTAGTAGGGTGGGTCTTTGGGGAAGCAGAGCTCCAGGACGCATTGGTGGGGTCTTCAGTCCAGGGAAGCCTGGCCGATTAGCCTTAAATTCTTAGGTCCCATCTATGACTGAGAAAATCCAGTATTCATACTTCTTCTTTTGGCTTATGTTGCTCATAATAATTTTCTCTGGGTTTGTTCATGTTGGGGTAAAGGAGATGATTTCACTGTTTTGTTATAACACTGTAGTATTCTATTGTGTATATAGACCACAGCTTCCTTAACCACTCATCTGTTGTTGAAAAACTGGCTTGTTTTTAAATTTTGACTATGACAAATGGAGCTGCCAGAACAGAGGCATACATAAATCTCTATAGGTAAGTCCTTTGTTCTTTTTGAATAGGTACCTAGAAAAAGAATTGCAGTATTGTGGGTCCATTATCCATTTTGCCACTAGGGTTATAACTGGGGTTCCACACATATATGATTTCAGTGCTCTCAAAGGACTCTTTTTCCCCCTCACAGGGGGTGAGAAACAAAGAGAGAGAGATCAGAGATACCACAGCACTGCTTCATGGCTTATGAAGCTTTTCCTATACAGATGATCCCATGTGGTATTTGGGGGCTCAAACCATTGTCCTCATGTATAAATTTGTGCTCCACTGGGTGAGCCATCTCTCCACTCCTGCTAGTACTATTTTTAATATTTTGAGGAATTATTTTAAAAAAATCATTAGTTGGATCCAGCCAACTAATTCAGGATAACCTCCATGTTTCAACATCTATACTCAAATGTATCTGTAAAAATCCTTTCGTAAGGGAAGATAACATATTCATAGGTTCTTGAAATAGATATAGACATATCTGGGGGACATTATTCTCCCTATTAAAATATCCAAAACAAGGTCATGTCTAGGATGAAATGAGACACTATTAATAACCATGGCACAAAACATAAATGAAACAGAATATATAGCATACTTAATCCATCACACAGTCAAGAGAAAAGTTTAAAAGATAAGATGTGTGTTTGTATATGTGTATGTGTGTGTGGGGTATTTTTATGTGCGAGTAATGAACTGAGCTGTGTTATCAAGTTATTATCTGAGTTCAAACAATATATATATATATATATATATATATATATATATATATATGGAGAGATTCATATTTTACAGTCAATAATAAATATAATAGCCTGTACATGTATAACATTTCCCTGTTTTCCACATAACAATACAACCTCTACTAGGTCCTCTGCCATAATCAAACAAATATTTTAATAATAACTTTTATGTGCTGCAATAGACAGAGATAAGAGTGGAAAGTTAAAGGCATGAGGAAGATCACAGCTCTAGCTTCAAGAAATGTCCAGCTAATTTCTTACTGGTGAATGTTCACCTTTACTTTCAAATGTGCTCTAGCAACATATGAGTTAGTGGGTGTTGAGAAATATTTGATTGCAAAGACAAGACATTGACTGCTGATATAAAATAATTTATCCTTGGCCAGGAAGATGTGTGGGGTTCAGGATATTGAAAATATATTCTTCAACCCTTAGGCTGGCAAACTAGGGCCGCTGGGTATAACTAAAAATAAAATGAATGTCCCATTAAGAACATTCCTTTAATTAGGAACTAGGCTATTGGGGACTCTGCTTTAATTAGCCACAGAGTACCACATTAACCTTTTCTTATGCTGGAAAGCTGAAGTTCTACTCCCCTAGGTGGAATTTCTTCAAGTGCATTCCTTTATCCTTGAACATATGCAGATTGAAAAAGAAATTAAATCTGAAGATCCTATTTCCATCAAAAGGTAATTATAAAACTTCAGTTATGCATATATTCAAACATGATTGTATAATGATTTAAAATAAAGTAGTTACTTAGAGACATTCATTGGTCTTAAAACTACCTGCATATTTTATAAGAATCAGTGTTTAATAATTGTTTACATCTGAAATGTTATACTGGAAAATGAAACTTTTTGGATCAGTAATCTTAATACTAATGGTTTGTTAGAATCTTACTTATGTGAGAGTGGCTAGAATTCTGAGATACATTTTATGAATTTTAACATTCTTGAAATCATCTGTCATTTCTTTTTCTCTCTTCTTTTTTTAGATAGACACAGAGAGGTAGAAAGTCAGAGAGAGTTAAAGACAACACAGCACCAAAGCTTCCTAGCTTCGTTTAGTACTGTGGAGACTAGGCTTTAATCTGAGTCATGCATGTGGTCAAGCAGCACTCTACCCACATGAGCTATTTCACAGGCCCTTGTAATTACATAGGGATTTGAAAAAAACATTTTTCATAAACCACTATAAAATTTATATTAAATGTCTATATTGTTTCAAGAGGAATATATCTATGATTTTTATAGATGAGAGATATGTAAAGTAATTTAATTACACTGCACTTTGACATTCATCACTAAACAGAAAAATGTAATGAATCATTTAAAAATATTCATAATTGAAGAGGTAGAAATAATATTTTTATTTTTAAGTTCTATTCCAAGCACATATTATTTTGGGTGGAATGTTGACATTTAATTTCCTTAATTGAAACATATAAATAGCACAAATAGGCATTAATGAATTTATGAAGTAACTAATTTAACTATAAGAAAAATGTGATAGGGAGTTGAGCAGTAGCACAGTGGGTTAAGTACACATGGAGCAAAGCCAAGGACCAGTAAGGATTCGGGTTTGAGACCCGCCCCCACTCCCCAACTGTGCAGGTCTGCAGGTATTTATCTTTCTCTCCCACTCTCTGTCTTTTCTTCCTCTCTCCATTTCTCTCTGTCCTGTTCAACAATGATTGCCGGGATAGCCTGAGGGTACTTATTCCTGAGCTAGTGCTCTCTGGGTTGGAGAGAACTCAACTGGAGCCAATCTAGGCTGCTGCGTTCTATGAACTGCTATGTTCTATGAACTGCTACAGTCATTCTTCAAGAAGTCCAGCAGTATAAAAGGAGTGTCCAGCAAGTTCTATAGAAGCATCAGTCCAATGTCAACGGCCAGGAAATAAATGCCACACGTCTATCTTGATGGAGGAGGACGGCCACTGGAACTTTTCTTCTCTGTAGAGAGTGACCTGGAACCGCCAAAACATGGTGGGCGAAACAGAAGCAGGAAGAGCAGACACCGATGGTTGAGGGAAAGGCAGTAGGAAAGTCTTGTCTTTTGGAGTCTGTGAATCAGATCGTGTCAGGTCACATCATGGGTTTAGGGGGATGGCTGTAATTGTGGGTGATGTCAGAGGTCAAGGGTCCAAGATGGATTTCTGGGGATTCTATATGAGCAGATGCTTCTTTATGCGAAGGCTTGTCATAGCTGTAGTCAATTACTTATGAAAAAACTTTGTAACAAATTAGAAGTTTACTACAATTGATAACTCAATGATTATAATTGGTTTAGGTATCTTTATAATTTCGTGTAAAGGTCATCTTATGTGACCTCATGTAGCAGTCTTTATATAGCAAAATTTTTATACCGAATTTAAGTCACATATATTGATTCTTAACTATTTTTACATTGGGTTTTTAAGCAAACTCAGGTTACTAGAGTTAACACATTTTACTGAAAAAAAATTTTTTTTGGTACATTTACAATATCGGATTGATGCCAAATTTGTTGTGGATTAATTTCCACAAGATAGCTTACAGGACATTTTTGGGGGCCCTCCAAAAATGTCCTGTATAGAGGATTTGTATTTTAACTTAGGAGATGATGAATTGTCACATTGAATATTTAGAGTTTTACTTTAAACACTCAGTTACTTAAATGAATTGATTTTACCTCTTCTCATAAAAATGTAGCTTCGAAGTTACAATTTAACTGTTAAGTTAATGTTTACCAAACTTGAAACACGCATATTAAACATATAGTTTATAACACACAGGAGAAGAAAAACTTGTAAATAAGACATATCATTTCAAATGTGAATTTAGATCTACTGTCATAGTTGAACCATCTTTACTCACACAGTTTAAGACTAAACATTTCATATTGATATCAAGACTTAAAAAAGAAATCAAAAGGGGGAATGAACAATTTTTGGACTGTTTCTGGACATCTCCAGAAACCATGGCTGCGTCCAGCCGTTTTATATAAAGTCAGTTAACTTTCAGAGTACTCTGAGCACAATGGGTCATACAAAAATTTTGGTCACTCAATTTTTTTTTTTTTCACTCACTCACTCACTCACTCACAAAACACAACTGGCCAGTCATAGCATAAGACATTCATTCGGGGGGGGGGGAAGTTCTGTGAATCAGATTTTTTTTTTGATTCTGCCATGCTGTATTATGGATCCTGGGGTGCATCCTGTAGCCAGTCCTCTTGCAGCCAGTCTTCTTGCAGTGTTTCTTGTTCTTCAGGGATATCAGCGCCATCATGTGGGTATTGCCGGACATGGTGGGCAGGAACCCAAACAGGCTTGGAGTAATTTTGTGGAAAAATACATGCGAAACCCCTCCCCATAGTCAACAGGGGGTCAGGTCCTTTCCAAATTTTATCAAGTGGGTCTTTCCATTTGACTTTAATAGCTGGGAGGGTGGGTGGTGTTTGCCAATGAAGAATTATAGGAGGTTGGTCGGAGTTTTTGTAAATATTAAAGAGATTTAATGTAGTTAAGGCTTTTGCCAGCTGGATATTAGGGGGGTACATTTCCCCTTTTTCTTTATTTAATTGAGCCTTAAGAGTTTGATGGGCCCTCTCAACAATGCCTTGTCCCTGTGGATTATACGGAATGCCTGTAGTATGAGTAATGTTCCAGAGGGAACAAAAATCTTTAAATTGTTTGCTGGTAAAAGCAGGTCCATTATCCGTTTTAAGTTGAAGAGGTAAGCCCATTACAACAAAACAGGAGAGCATATGGCTTATAAGCTTTTTTGAGTTTTCTCCAGTCTGAGCTGTAGCCCACATAAACTTAGAGAAGGTATCAATTGAGACGAACACATATTTTTGTTTGCCAAAGTTAGGTATGTGGGTAACATCAATTTGCCAAAGAGCGTTGGCTTTTAAACCTTGAGGATTAACCCCCAGAGTCTGAATAGCAGGTGTTTTGATTAGACCTGCACAGGAGGAACATGTAGCAAGAATACGTTTTAACTGTGGCAGAGGAATATCAGGAAATCGAGCTCGAAGACCTTTAAGATTAACATGGGTTAGGGAATGAAAGTCAGCAGGATTAGAGACAGAGGCTAGGAGAATTCCTGTGGAGGCAAGGTGGTCGGCTGCAGCATTCTCTTCAGACAGGGGACCAGGAAGAGGGCTGTGGGAACGTAGGTGCTGAACATACAGTGGATGGGTTCGAGAACAGAGCATAGAGGCAATTTGAATTAAAAGAGGAGAAAGTGGGTTGTCATCAATTCTTACATAAGATCGAGCAAGTCATGGAAGTAAGTTAACAGTATACACACTGTCAGAAAAAAGGTTGAAGGATTCTGGTACAGCTTTTAATGCAAGGAAAACAGCATAAAGTTCTTTGTACTGAGGGGAATTATCAGGAAGTTCAGTAAAGAGAGGTTTGGGGTATTGCTGGTCTGGATAATATATATAAAGGCAGCAGCTCCCTTTTTTCCACCATCAGTGAACACTGTAGGAGCAGAGGGGATGGGATCTCAAGAGAAAAGTTTAGGTACTAGTAGAGGCAACAGAGGTAAAGAAGCTATCAAATTATTACAGGGAAAATGATTATCTAATTGTCCTGGAAAACCCATTAAACTTATGGCAAAACGAGAATGGTGGCGTATGAGCCATTCTGTATCAGTGAGAGAAAAGGGAAGAATGATTGAATCTGGTTCCCTTCCTAAGACCTGAACCGATCTGTTTCTTCCTTGGCAAACCATAAATGCTAAGGCATCAATCTCAGTAAGGAGTCTTGGAGCTCCGCCTACTGGCGTATGAAGCCATTCGAGAACGCCATGTTTCTGCCACAATGCCCCCACTACTGTGGGGGTGGAGTTAAAGATTAGAAGATTTACTGGAGAGGAGGGGGATAACCGAACGAGGTGCATGTCCTGGAGAGCCTGGTTAACTTTTTCCAGTGCCAAGGAGGCTTCGGGGGTTAACATACGCTTTGAGGAGGGCTGTTTGTTTCCTTTTAACAGATCGAACAGTGGTTGCAGGCAGCTCATAGGCAGATAAAGATACTGCCTAAGCCAATTCAAATTCCCAAGAAAACTTTGTAAAGAAGCAAGAGTGAGATTAGAAGGAAAAGTAACACAAGGTTTTAAAGGACGAATCTGCGTAAGGGAAATCTCTGAGCCTAAGAAAGATATTGGAGGGATTAGCTGTATCTTCTCAGGAGCTACATTAAGTCCACTTCTCTTTAAGGCAGGGATTAGAAAATCACGTAGGGCGGAGAGATCTGTATCTAATTCTCCCCATATTAACACATCATCCATATAATGAAAAACCTTAAGGCCCTTATGAATATATGGAAAAAGGGCAGATTTAACAACCTCTTGACAAATAGTAGGACTATTAGCCATGCCCAGGGGCAGTACCATCCATTCAAATCTATCGGCAGGGCTGGCATTATTAATAGAAGGAACAGAGAAAGCAAAACGTTTACAATCTTGTGGGTGTAAGGGAATAGAGAAAAAACAATCTTGTATATCAATAGCTATGATTGGAATTCCTGTGGGAATTGCGGAAGCAAGAGGCAAACCCCTTTGGGGGGAGCCCCAAACCTGCATGGTTTTATTAACTGCACGAAGATCTTGGAGGAGGCACCATTTTCCTGAGCGCTTTTTAATCACAAAGACTGGAGTATTCCATGGGCTCCGAGAATGACGAATGTGTCCCAAAGATAACTGCTCTTGGACGAGTTCTTTTAAAATTTCTAGCTTCTCCCTAGGCAAAGGCCACTGTTCCACCCAGACAGGCTCATTAGAAAGCCAATCTAAGCGGGGAGTTCTGTTACGAACAGTGGCAGTTAGTATTGGGGGTGCTGGTTGGGTCTAGCAGTCTCACAGGAGTGAGTGTGGTGTCCTGCAGAGGTGTCTGAGGATATCACTACATCTAGAGATTCTAGCAAGTCTCTTCCCAATAAATTGGTGCTTATATCAGCTATTAAAGGCTGAAAGCGTCCGGTAGTCCCTTGTGGATCTTCCCACACAAGGGAATCTCATGTGCGGAATGCCTGAGTCAATCCTCCAACACCATGTAAGCGTGGTCCTGGGAGGAGTTCCCAACTCTGGGGAACCTCTGCTTGTCTTAATATTGTCTTATCTGTTCCCGTGTCAATCAAACACTTAAATGGAATATTATCAATCTTTACTGTCATAGTTGGGTGACCCCTTTCTAAAACAGGGATGGTCCATAAAATCTCAGGCTCTGAATTCGAGCTGTTCTCTTGCTCCAGCAAGTTATTTCTATGCTGGAAGTTCCCACATACCGCGGGTTTCTCCTTCTGCTCACCCTCTGTTATTGTTACTTGGCGTGGTGGGTGTAGCGATGGATTGGGTCCCAAGCTGGGCTTCTGTTTGTGGAAGAAGTGCACAGCACCAAGCGGGTGACCTGCTTCATTCCCTCTTGGGGGCAGGGCTAAGGGAAGCCCCACACCTAGTTTAAATCCCTGTTTACATTTGGCAGAGGCATGCCGTTCCTATGGAACCTTGACCAACAATCTCTCCTCCAGTGAAATCCTTTCTGGCATCTGGGACAAGGCATTCGTGGTCTCTGGTTCCCTGTCTGGAGGCGGGGTTGCCCTGACTGGAGGTGGGGTCGCCCTGACTGGAGGCAGGGTCGCGGTCTATTTTCTGGACATTGGTTATGCCAATGCCCTTGGCGACCGCACTGAAAGCAAGCCCCTTTTTGCTTATGTAAGGTAGCTGCATAGGCCTGTAACATAGGTCCTTGAAAATAGCTTGATCTGAGATCCTGTGTAGCTATAATCCAAGTATCTGGGTGTTCGTTTTTAAGAGTTATACAGGCCTGTTGAAAATGTGGAAGCATTCCATCCCAGACTATGGATCGCAGGAGGAGAAAACGAGCATCAGGATTATAAATCTTCCTTTCCAAACTCAACTGGACCCTGGCAATGAATTTAGCGAGGGATTCATCAGGTTCTTGTTGAAGGGAGAGAATGGGGGCTGAGGCCGCTCCCATGGGTGGTGTTAATCGCTCCCATGCTTTTAATGCACACAGGCATACCTGATCAAAATACCCCGGTGGAAACTTGGCTTCCGCCTGTTGAATCCCTGTTTCTAATTGGCCTGTTCCAAACAATGCATCAAAATTACCCTCTGGCTGATTTTGAATATTTTTCCCCGATTGTTGTAAACATTCATCGCGAAAGAATGCCTCCCATTGCAGGAAGAGGGGGCCTGGGAGCGTAGCACGAGTTACAGCCCTCCAATCTTGGGGGGTATTAAGGTTCTGAAGCAGGCCTTGTAAAATAGACCTGGTCCATGGGGCATGAACACCATCATCCTTGATCACCTGGCGTAGTTCCTTCAGGTCTGTGGCGGAATATGGATACCAGGCCTGAGGTTTTTGTCTATTGGGGGCAACATTGACCGGAAATGTGTGGACTTGCTCTGATAAGTGTGTAGCTGTAGGAGGAGTCACCGAAGTGGAAGCTTCTGGATAAGTGGCCGAAGAAGTGGTTTTGGAGGCTACAGGAGAATTCGGACATGTGTCTGTCAAAACAGGGGTGGGCGAAGAAGCAGCCGTGGAGGCAGCAGGAGGTTCCGGACACGTGTATGCCAAAATGGTGGTGGCCGAAGAAGTGGCTGTGGAGTCCAAAGGAGAATTCGGACACGTGTCTGCCAAAATAGGGGCCTCAGGGCAAGATGCAGAGGAATTAGGGTGGGTCAAGATCATGACAGGCCTTTGCTTCTTCTTGTTTTTAAGGTGCTGGTTAAGTTCTATGATCACTTCCTTTATCTCTTGGACCTCAGCCTCTAGGTCCTTAAGCCTTTTGAGAGGTTGCCCTATATATCCCTTAAAAGCTGCTATGATGATCAACAGGATATAAGGTGAAGCCCCAAGAAAAATGTCCCAGATATATAAAAATTGTATACTGGAAAAAGAATGCAGAATTTGGAAAAGATTTTCCATGGTGGAGAGATCTCAGGAAAACAATAAGAAAGAAAAAAAATCACAGTGCCTTAACACAATATTGCAGATACCCAAAAGGTGTGTACTTATCTAAGATGTCTTCTTGTAAATCTGCTGCTTACGTGTCCCTGTTCCGGGCGCCAGATGCCGGGATAGCCTGAGGGTACTTCTTCCTGAGCTAGTGCTCTCTGGGTTGGAGAGAACTCAACTGGAGCTGATCTAGGCTGCTGCGTGGGAGAGGGATCAGGAACTCGTGCCGCACCAACTTTGCAGGAGATACACTCTGGAACTCTCGGAGCCAGAAAGCAATTTCCAAGTGTCTTTAATCAGAAGAGCAGCTGTTTTTATACTCTCCAAGTAGGGTGGAAACAGGATGTGATATAGAGAGGGTGGAGAGAAAAGTGACTGGTGAAAATCAGAGTGTGACAAGGAGGGGGCAGAACAGGCGAGAATCCTATCACTGAACCACCAATGCCCTGGAGGGAGTGCTTTATGTAAATGTAAAAGTGATTTATGTAAATAGACTAAAGCTTTTAATGGGATCAGTAAATCCCTATATAGGCATATGGTTAAGCAGAAGCCAGGGGGAGGTAGCATACTACCCAACAAATGATGACATCAATAGCAACAAAAACTACAATAATAAAACAAGGGAAACAAAAGGGAATAAAATAAATATTTTTTAAAAACAAAAATGTGATGGGTAGGAAATCAAGAAATTCTTCTTTGAGAATGTAAAAACATATTGGTATTACCTTTGTGTAAAACAGACTAGAGATTTTTCAGAACTCTAGAAATGGTCCTACCCTATGACCAAGGAATTTCTCTCCTGGGGGTTTACCCAAAGGAAACGAAAACACCTGTCAGAAGAGATTTATGTACATCTAAGTTCATAGCAGCATAATTTGTAATAGTCAAAACTTGGAAGCAATCCAAATACCCAAGGACAGAAGAGTGGCTAAGAAAATTGTGGTATGGGATGCTACTCAGTTTTTAAAAATAATGAAGTTATGCTCTTTGCCCTATCTTGGATGGCATTTGAATACCTAATGTTAAGTGTGATAAGCCAAGGAGAAGACAACTAGGGAATGATCACACTTATAAGTGGGACTTAATAAATAGCAACAAGGATGGAGAACACAAAGTAAAACCTGGACTGGGCATGGTGTATTTCATCAAAGCAAAGAACTCTGGGGAAGTAAGGGGAAGAGGGGCTGAAAAGGACATGATGAAATAAAACGATTTAGACTGTGGATTAGAATTTCCTGCAGAGAACTTTCACAGAGAGATGAGAATTTGTATCCATGTGAATTATTTCCCTGTAAATCATTAACCCTCCCAATAAAAATATATTAGTATTCTCTAATTCCATCCCAGGTGGTTCACTTCCTAAAAAACTCCCAAAACCTAGATACAGACCAGGTTCCAGGAGATAGAGCATATGTTCACGTTTCCATAAACTAGGGCAAATATATACCTGAAAGCAGAAGTACACTAGAGTTTGCAGTGAGTACCCCCCCAACACTTCCTCTCCACTATTCTAACCTTTGGGTCCATGATTGCTCAACAATTTGTTTGGCTTTGTATGTTAACTCTCTTTTCAGCCACCAGGTTCCAGATGCCATCAGGATGCTGGCCAGGCTTCCCTGGACTGAAGACCCCACCAATACGTCCTGGAACTCCTCTTCTCCAGAGACATACCCTACTAGGGAAGGAGAGAAGCAGACTGGGAGTATGGAAAGACCAGTCAACGCCCATGTTCAGCGGACAAGCCAGACCTTCCATCCTCTGCAACCCACAACGACCCTGGGTCCATACTCCCAGAGGGATAGAGAATGGGAAAGCTATCAGGGGAGGGGATGGGATATGGAGTTCGGGTTATGGGAATTGTGTGGAATTGTACCCCTCTTATTCAATGGTTTTGTTAATGTCTCCTTTCTTAAATAAAAAAAAATATTTGAACATGAAGATATTTATCAGTACTTAAGATAACATGATGGACGTCTATGAAGGTTCTAGATAATTTAATCTATACATGAAGATTTGAGAATAAACATGGTTAGGTGAGAAATATTAGGTCAAAATAACTGTTGCTTTACTGTGATTAGAGAATATAAAATTGCTGCAGGTTTCTCTCTTTCTCTTTCTTGCTTTTCCTCTCAATTTTTTCTCTGTCTCTATCCAATAAGTAAATAATATTTTTTTAAAAAACAATGTGTGGCTACCAGAGCATATACTGAAACCTTCTATCACAAAGAATAAACTTAGTTTAAAATTATAATATAAGAATTTTTTCATATTTATTGAATAAAATAAGTACAATAGGATTATAGACAGAAAGGAAACCTAGTATTAGCTTAGTATTCCAGAGATGAAGGGCTCTGCCAAAGGGTGACAATGGCATTCAGATATCCAGGATATCAAACCATATATATACATGAAGGTTCAAGGGTGGCTGGGAAGAGGAGATTCACAGAGAGGATGACTTAAGTGCTAAACTTGGGTAGAGGAAGTGAGAGAGTGATAGTGAGAGAGAGTGCAAATGAAATAAAAACAGTAATAGACATAGAAAGAAAAAAGGCAGGGGAAAATGTCAGAAACATATTGGAAGTTTGATATTAATATAAATAAGTCATATGTGAATCATAGCAAGTTTGAGGACATGTTGGACAGAGAGCAGGTATCCTAAGTAGGATTTTATGCTGAATTTGAATTGTCAATGAGACTTCTCATTAGATGTATTCAGCAGATGGCTGAATATCTCAATCTTGTGCTTAGGAGAGGTCAGATAAGAGATACAGAATGGGCATATATTAACTAAACCTAGATACTGCGGTAGTATTATCCAGGGAGAGCATGTACATCAAGAGGTAATCTCAATATTTAAGGGTAGGTGAAAATCTGTGAACAAAGCCAGAAAAATAAGTTTCCAGAAAAGTTAGAAGAGGCAGGAAAGAGTAATGCATGTTGTTGGTGATAATTCTTGTAACCTGTGCATTTAGTAGTAGCCCATTTCAGTACCATAATACAGTCACAAAAGACATCAAGAGTCTAATGGGGTCTCTTCTTAGTTCCCCATGATTGTCTTAGTTGCTGATTGGTAGATTAGCTATTTAAGGTTTGACAGTAATTTTCCTATTATGAATACAGTTGTTGATTTTTAAGACAAAAGGAATAAAATGTGAGTCTTTTATCTGCCATGACATTTCAGGTTCAACTTCAGCAGTTTTACAATGTAGTTCCAAATATTGTAAGTCAAGGGCAGGGGTAGATAGCATAATGGTCATGCAGAAACTCTCATGCTGGCTGAGGCTCCAAAGTCCCAGATTCAATCCTCATTCACCACCATAAGCCAGAGTTGTCCAGTTCTCTGGCAAAAAAAAAAATCTATTTCAAGATATTACTCAAAATTGCAGTAACAGATGCACTTGGTCAAAGAGGATGCCCTTTCCCTAATAAAGACAGACTGCTATTTGGTTTAGGGTATATGAGTATCTGCAAGCCCCTGCTAGAACCTCCAAACAAGAAAATACCAAGTGTGCTACCCTCCTTTATTTTCTAGTTTTATGCATCATACCTGAATTGTCTCATATTTATGCTGTTTGTTTCCTAGGAGCACAATCAACTAAAAACACTCTAAAAAATGGGAACTTTAATCAGTTGTCTTTTTTTTTTTTTTTACACTTTTATTTGAAATTTTTTTTGTTGGCCTCTCTCATTTTCTTTATGTCATTGCCAAATATTTCTTTTTGCCTTCAGTTTAGCTTTTTAATAAGCTTCATGTTTCTGTTATTTTATTGGTAATTTATTTGATTACACAAAAACAAAGTGAATAGAAATAAAAGAACAAAAAGCCTGCCATGTCATCAGATACCCTGTCAGCACTGTCACCCACATATCTAGTAGTGTTTGCAGCTAATTGCACAACTCAGCATAAGCAGGCTGAGACAAATCTATATATTTGATTAATATTCAGCCAAACAGCCAATGTTCTACTTACACTATGTAGAAATCACCATTGAAGACTAGAAGAGTTATATGGAAAATGAGCAATGAGTTCACATATTTGCTTGTGTATTTTTGTTCACAAAGTTTTTTTTTTAAGTATGTTCTTGGAGAACACAGGGAAATATTTGACTTCTTGAACCACTGTATCAAAAAACTAAATGTGTTTCTGCCAGTCTTCTAATACTGAAGGTAATCAAAGTGTAGCTAATGGAATAAAGAAACAATCTAGAATATTTAGTATACAGCCCAAATAGACTCCTAGGGTATGGAGAAATATAATGCAGGAGTAATGGGGATGCAAATGAATGGGGATGTGACATACTTAATGAACTTCATCAACCTCAACTTGTGGGCTTATGTGTTAACTTATGGCTATTAGGTTATATTTTATGAGTGTTTTTAATTTATATTTTCAAATGTTTTATTATGGGAATAATAGTTTTTATAAGATAGGAGTCACATGGGTAAAATTTCTCACCCTTTTATGATACACACCAGTCCCGCAATCAATTTAGGTCTTCCCCTATCATTGTGCATTGGGTCTTCAGTGCCCTTCCAATCCCTTCCCAGTTTCTATGAAGAAGAAAGGGGTTATACAACGTAGCATCAGACATTAGTGTCAGGGCAGAGTCACATTTTCTGTTTCTCAGTAACTGATTGTAAGAGAGAGCTTAGAGTACAAAATTTTATTAGCATTTTTGCCATTGGAAGTTTTGATTAATATTCCACCACCAATCATGTTTCTTTTACTCCTTTATACCCAGTACGATGCATTGCACTTTCTTATTTTTGCACGACTCCTCTCTAGATTGTGAACTTCATGAGAGTAGGAATCCTTTTTATTTTACATTTTTAAAACCTTATTAAAAAATTCTAGTATTATTTATGACATAGTGATACTCAAAATATATAGGAATTTAATGTGTTACAATATCATCTTTCTACATGAACACATATATCTAGGTTCAAGCAAAATTATAACCAACTGTGGCTTCAACTGATTAAAAAATATCAGAAATAGTGATTTAGACTGTACACTAGGTGTACCTGAGAGTTATTTGCTCTTCCAGTTCTTACTTACGGATAAGATTATATCATTGATGGTTCATTTCAATGGGCTCAGATTTTTTTTTTCAAGAGAAATTTGTAAATGAATAGATAACTGTGCAGTGAACCATTAATCTCTTAATAATAATAATAATAAACTCAAAAAAGTTCAAAATAAAAATCCACTGGTATTATTAGTATTTTATTTGTACATTATTTTTGAATACTTTTTTGTCAAATTGCTTGTCAAAAAAATAGGCAACTCAGTGGTAATAACATGTAGAAAAGACATATTTTGCTGTTAATAAAGGGGAATTTGATAACAGGGTTCTCTGAAGGTATATGTATTATTAGATGTGATTCTCACATAGATATAAAAGGATAGTAGGTATGTTGGAATCTGGGGCAGAAGAAACCAAAAAATATCAAAAAGAGGAGAGTGGCTTCTAAAAATGTACTTCAGCTGCTTCAGAATTTTGCCCTGGGCACTCATCATTATTTCTGAATTTTCAATTCTCACCCAATACATTCATAAAATATAATCTTTTCCCCATGGAAGACTATGATACATGTCAATTCAGGTCAGCAATAAAATATCAGTGTAAGCAAACAGGCATAAAATCAGAGACCATAAGATAGTAAATGTAGTATTAATAATTCTTTTCAGTGGTCTTTGAAAAAGTCATTGGAGAATAACATTCAGTGCCTTGGACTCATATTTATGGCAGTAAAATTGGTTATAGTCTCAAAAACAAGCAAAAACTCAAGCAAACAAATAAATCTGAATGCCCCCAGTTCATAACAAGAGATTTATGTTCTGGAAGATATCTTATAAAATGACAAGTGTTTTGGTCCATGATTGAATTTAGTGTATTACCTTCTAGCTTTGTGAATAGAAAGTTTAGTTTCTAGTCAGTAATACAGCTATTTCACGAATTTATAATATAAAAATAGGAATGCATTGCTTGCTACTAATTTTCACAATTAGAAAAATTTATGTCTGAAAACTGTAGGTCTTTTTATGATAGAAATGCAAAGTAACATTCTTTCTTAATCTATTACTATGTTTTTCTATTAGATTAGTCCTAAGAGTGAGTTAATGATAATACAGGTTTTTTGACATTCCATTACATTTAAATTTTCAAAGACGATATATTCTTCCATTTTTTATCAACAATAAACTGTGATAATAGATTGAAATTTGGATGTAAAGCACATAAAAAAATCATGCAAAATGTGAATGCTGATCTAAACTAAGGTTGAAACATGATTGAGTGAATTTGCTTTTAAATCTTACAGAAAGTAAATTTCTTTTTTTGGTAATAAGACAGTTTCTTTCTCCATAAACTAAAGGTAGAGTAAACCTTTGAAAAACAAGGGTGATTCAAAAAAAAATTATTTTTATTCTGCCAGCCTTCCCTAGTGAAAGTAATAGAAAGAACTAGTAAGGAACAAGCCTGAGGCACTTTTACATATATTTCTTTCCTGATATCATGAAATTACAGTGAAGCCTGAATTACCCAAGGAGTCAACACTTTTAGGTTTAAAAGCATACTCAAATTATTTCACGTAAATAAAATCTATATTTAGTGCTCTAATTAGTATATATATATATATATATATTCCTTGGACAATCTGATATATATATATCATCCTTGGGCAACTCTTTATTTATTTATTTATAAAATGAAAACATTGACAAGACCATAAGATAAGAAGGGTACAATTACCACTACCAAAGCTCTGTATCCCATCCCCCCCCACCCCCATAGCTTTCCTATTCTTTAACCCTCTGGAAGTATGGACCTAGGATCATTATGGGGTACAGAAGGTGGAAGTTCTGGCTTCTGTCATTGCTTCCCCGCAGAACATGGGTGTTGACAGGTTGATCCATACTCCCAGCCTGCCTCTCTCTTTCTCTAGTGGGGCGGAGTTCTGGGGAAGCAGGGCTCCAGGACATATTGGTGGGGTCCTCTGTCCAGGGAAATCAGGTTGGCATCATGTTAGCATCTGGAACCTGGTGGCTGAAAAAAGAGTTAACATATAAGTCCAAACAAATTGTTGACTAATCATGAACCTAAAAGCTGGAGTAGTGCAGATGAAGATTTGGGGTCTCTGTTTTGCAAATAGCTAATAGGTCTATTTTAGCTATATTTCAAAGGGCCCATGACTTTACTAGTTTTTGCCAGAGCCTGACATCTGATATGTTGGGTGGACCCAGATTATTGTCTGAGAAGATGATGCCATGGCTGAAAAAAGGGCTAGAAAGCTGGATCAAAGAAGAGAGTAGCTCCCAAATATGGGAAAAGTATATAAATATTGTTGACTGTAAACCCCATTGTTGGTATGTTTCTAATTCTGCTTCTAAGAACTTCTGTTTTGATCATCACGTTAGGTTTGCTTGCATTGCTTAAAGCTGTGGTCTATTTACATAATCATTGTTTTGTACTAGCACTGGTTTAATCCCCACAGGTTCGAGCTCTTTTTCCACTCTGCCCCCTCTCCTAGTCACATCGTGTTTTCCACCATTTAATCCCCACTGGTTCTTGAGCTTTTTCCTTCTCCCCACCCCCTATCCTACATACTTCCTCTTCCTGACACTTCTGCCTCAGGAGATATAAAGGACAGGATTTTCTAATGAATAGAGATTAGATTGATTGCACTGCATACTAGCTTATCAATAAAGATTGAACTGCATCTGATCTCAGCCATAAGTCCCTGGTCATCTGTCTCCTGCCTGCGAAGCTAGCCCGGCACCCCATCAATTTGATCTGGGACCCATATTCAGCATTGGAGCCTATGTAACCTCTACATCCCTGTAGGTCCAAACTTGCATTTTGTGGTTATCAGTAGGAACATTCTGAGTTGCACCAATTTCAGGACCCATCTTCTTCAGGAGGTAGATAGAGTATGTTATCCAACCTCTCTTCGGAGGATGGAACATTCTCTACCACTGTTGATCCACATTGAGGGCTAGGTCCTTTGGGGGCCTCCAAAGGGGTCCATTATGCTGTTCCTGATGGAGATGACCAGTTATGATGGAGATAGGGTCTAGGCTCATCTTGTTTGTATGGGAATCCCAGGACTCCCCAAGTAGGGCCCAAGCTGATGGGGTGGCCTGATAGTGCCTAAAGAGTCATAGTTAAAAGTATGCCAGTCTCTTGCCCTTATTCAGATTTTGTAGTCCTTACTTTGATATGGTTAGCTCTGAAGTGACTGAGGGAGGTGTAATAGGAAGTAGGTGAGGGGGATATCTAGGCCTAAGTAGAACCTATTTCATTAGCTACTTTAAGGTGTCCTTTTAGGTCTTTCTACTTGCTTGCCTTATTTATTGACTCACTGCAAACTATTGTGTACTTTTGCTTTCAGGTATATATTTTGCCTAATTTATGGATACATGTGGACATATGTTCTATCTCATGGGACCTGGTTTATATCTAGGTTTTTGGTCTTTGTTAGGAAGTGGACTATCAAATTGGAATTAAGGAGTCTTATGAGAAAAGAAAGGTCTCACCTAAGTAATGATGCTTAAGAGTTGACATTCCTTGCCTGATGTTTTTGGACACATTTTGAAGTGAAGCATGCTTAGGTGGTGCTCATTGCACTGAATAGGTTGGGATCAGCAGATGCAATATCAGTTGGTATGAATTGAGAGAAACATGCAGGAAAGTGAGCCCTACCCTAGAGGCTTCAGGACTGGGGGAAATTTGGGCTTTATAGAGGAAGCAGGAGGTTCCTGTTGTCTTAGGGTTTAAGAAGGTAATGGATAGTTGTTGCAGTAATCAAATTATTTGGCAAGTGGTTTGGCTTTGAAAATCACATTGCTGGGATTTGGGATTTGCTATATCATACAGGACCTCACCAACACTGATTGCTTCTGCTCTCCTGGTCTAAGAATTCGGAGAGTCAGCATTTCAAAGAATCAGCCTATGGTCTGTGCATTAAAAATTTTGAGACATTCAATCATTTTTCCCCTCTCATATAATTAAATAGTTATTTATATGACTATAAGATAATAGGAGAAACGCCATTACCACCACCAAAAGACTGTGTCCCATCCCATTCTCCCCCCATTCCAGTGAAGCTGAGCATCCAACTTTACCCTGCACCCAGAGATTTTCACTTTGGTGCCCTACAGGGGTATCTACATTTTACACTTGTAAATACCCGAGTGACAATAATTACTTATAATAATAATGTTGGTAGTTATTGATGTTATTCAACAATATGGATATTATTATAGTCATAATATTGATAACTGATATATTCATAATATTGGGTCATGACTGGAAAGTCAGATGCCAATAACTAAAGTAGGGAATTATTTTATCATGCATTAAGTAACTATGAAACTTTTAGGTTCATAAGGATAGTGAAGATATTAGATGAGTCAAATTATTATAAACATTTTTCCAGAGGAGTTTTAGAAGTGCTTAAAGGCAAACTTTCAAAGCTTTTATTTAAAGCTAAATAAATATACATGCTTTAGGAAAGAAATGTTAAAATCTTAATTTGAGGGAGTCAGGTGGTAGCACAACGGGTTAAGCACATGGGGTGCAAAGGGCAAGGACTATAAAGATCGCCCTTTCTGTCTTCCCTTCCCCTTTCGATTTCTCTCAGTCCTATCCAACAACAACAATAACAACAAGGGCAACAAAATGGAAAAAACTGGCTTCCAAGAGCAGTGGATTCCTAGTGCAAGCACCAAGCCCCATCTATAACCTTGGAGGCGAAAAGAAAACAAAGTATCCACAATATTCCATGGACTGTATCTACTTTCTGATCCCACCATGCATACCCCTCTGGTAATCTTTGATTTACAATCATAACCCAGATTTAATCTATCACTTTGCCTTATTTCTTTGTATTCCACATGAGTGAAATCATATGCTATTTGCCTTTCTCCTCCTGACAAGAATTCTGCTAATCATGATCTTTCCTTGTTATAACTATGCTGTTATGAATGATAAAAATGTGTTCTTTATTTTAGCTTAGTGGTAGCCCACTGACTTTATCTTCGTTATCTACTTATCTCCTATGTTTTTGTGTCTTGGTTATTGTAAATAAACATGTAGTGAACATAGGAGTTCACATATATTTTTGAATTAGTGTTTTCTTTTTTAATTTTATATATTTTTATTTTATTTTTTATCATTTTTTTATTTAAGAAAGGATTAATTAACAAAACCATAGGGTAGGAAGGGTACAATTCCACACAATTCCCACCACCCATTCTCCATATCCCACCCTCTCCCCTTATAGCTTTCCCATTCTCTATCCCTCTGGGAGCATGGACCCAAAGTCATTGAGGGTTGCAGAAGGTACAAGGTCTGGCTTCTGTAATTTATTCCCCGCTGAACATGGGTGTTGACTGGTCGGTTCATACTCCCAGTCTGCCTCTCTCTTTCCCTAGTAGGGTGGGTCTCTGGGGAAGCGAAGCTCCAGGACACATTGGTGGGGTCTTCAGTCCAGGGAAGCCTGGCCGGCATCCTGATGATATCTGGAACCTGGTGACTGAAAAGAAAATTAACATACGAAGCCAAACAAGTTGTTGAGGAATCATAGACCCAAAGCTTGGAATAGTGGAGAGGAAGTGTTAGGGGAATACTCACTGCAAACTCTAGTGTACTTCTGCTTTCAGGTATATATTTTGCAGTAGTTTATGGATACGTGTGAACATATGCTCTCTCTAACAGAAACTGGTGTATATCTAGGTTTTGGAACTTTGTTAGATAGTGAACCACCTGAGATGGAATTCTAGTATACTATGAAAGGAATGGTCTCACCTGAGTAATGAAGCTGAAGGGTTGTCATTCCACACTTGAAGTCTCTGGACACAGTCTAAAGTGAAGTATGTTGAGGTGGCAATCGTTGTGTTGGTTAGGTTGTGATCGGCAGATGCAATATTATTTGATATGGATTGGGAGAGGCATAGGGGAAAGTGGGCCCTATACAATGGTTCCAGGACTGGGGGAAGTAGGGGCTCTACAGTGGAGATGTGAAGTTTCTGCTGCCTTAGGGTTCAAAAACACAATCGATTGTTAATGTTATCATCACATTTTTTGGTAATTGGGTTAACTTTGAAAAGTCCTTTTGTTATGGTTTGCTGTACAGTACCCAGTATCTTGTATATAGCTGTGCTATTGGATGCTTCTGATCTACTTGGTCTAGACTTTTGAGAGAAGACTATATCATTTACACTTCATATATTGAGAAAAGATTCAGTTTGTGTTTTGAAAAACTTTGAGACATACAATTAATTTCTCCCCTCTCGTATTAACTAGTGATGTATATGAGTACATTTTACTAGGAGTGTACATAAACACCATTCCCACCACCAAAAGACTGTGACCCATCACTCCCACCCCCCATTGTCCCAGGAAGCTGCATGTCTACCCCTCACCTCAGGGTTATTACTTTGGTGCTGTACTTACAATTTGGTCAGGTCCTGCATTTAGTTTCCTTTTCAGATCTTCTTCCTCAACTTCTGTTGATGAGTGGGATCATCCCATACTCATCTTTATCTTTCTGACTTACCTCACTTAACATAATTCCTTCTAGCTCCATCCAAGATGGGTCAGAGAAGGTGGGTTCATTGTTCTTGATAGCTGCATAGTATTCCATTGTGTATATATACCACAGCTTTCTCAGCCACTCATCTGTTGTTGGGCACCTGGGTTGCTTCCAGGTTTTAGCTATTATGAATTGTGCTGCAATGAACATAGGAGTACACACCTCTTTTTGGTTGGGTGTTATGGAGTCCTTGGGGTATGACCCCAGGAGAGGAATTAATGGATCATATGGAAGGTCCATGTCTAGCCTTGTGAGAGTTTTCCAGACTGCTCTCCACAGAGGGTGGACCAATTTACATAATCACCAGCAATGTAAAAGGGTTCCTCTGTCCCCACATCCTCTCCAGCATTTGTTGCTGCTGTCCTTTTTGATGTATGCCATTCTTACAGGAGTGAGGTGGTACCTTAGTGTTGTCTTTATTTGCATTTCTCTGACAATCAGTGATCTAGAGCAGTTTTTCCCATGTTTGTTAGCCTTTTGGATCTCCTCTGTAGTGAATGTTTTGTTCATATCCTCTGCCCATTTTTAGATGGGGTCATTTGCTTTTTTGGTGCTAAGTTTGCTGAGCTCTTTATATATTTTGGTGGTTAATTTCTTGTCTGATGTCTGGCATGTGAAGATCTTCTCCCATTCTGTGAGGGGTCTCTCTGTTTATTTAATAGTTTCTTTGGATGTGCAGAAGCTTTTCAATTTGATGTAGTCCCATTGGTTTGTTTCTGCTTTAGTCTTCCTTGCAATTGGGTTTGATTCATGAAAGATGTCCTTGAGGTGTATGTGGGAAAGTGTTTTACCAATGTTTTCCTCTAAGTATTTGATTGTTTGTGGTCTGACATCTAGGTCTTTGATCCATTCGGAGTTGATTTTTGTTTCTGGTGAGATAAAGTGGTTCAATTTCATTCTTCTGAATGTTACAACCCAGTTTTCCCAGCACCATTTATTGAAGAGAGCCTCCTTCTTCCATTTCATCCTTTGGGCCCCCTTATCAAAGATTAGATGTCCGTAGGTGTGGCGATTTATTTCTGGGCTTTCAATTCTGTTCCACTGGTCTGTGTGCCTATTTTTGTTCCACTACCATGCTGTTTTGATAATGATGGCTTCATAATATAGTTTAAGGTCTGGGAGTGTGATGCCTCCATTTCTGTTTCTTTTCCTTAAGATGGTTTTGGCAATTCTAGGTGTTTTCAGGTTCCAGATAAATGATTGCAGTGTTTGTTCTATTCTCTTAAAGAAGCTTGCTGGAACTTTGATGGGTATTGCATTAAATTTGTATATGGCTCTGGGGAGAATATTCATTTTGATGATATTTATTCTTCCAATCCATGAGCATGGGATATCTTTCCATTTCTTGGTATCAGTTTCTATTTTCTTGAGTAGCGACTCATAGTTTTCAGTATACAAGTCTTTCACTTCTTTGGTCAACTTTATTCCTAGGTATTTGATTGATTTTGCTGAAACAGTAAATGGGAGTGATTTCTGGATGTCTTCTTCTTCAGATTTAGTGTTTGCATAAAGAAATGCCACTGATTTTTGTACATTGATTTTGTAGCCTGATACCTTGCTATATTGCCTAACAACTTCCAGTAATTTTCTACTGGATTCTTTAGGTCTTTCTATGTATACTATCATATCATCTGCAAATAGTGAGAGCTTGACTTCTTCCCTTCCAATCTGTATCCCTTTGATTTCTTTCTCTTGCCTGATTGCTATGGCGAGAACTTCCAATACTATGTTGAAGAGTAACGGTGACAGTGGACAGCCCTGTCTAGTCCCCGATCTGAGGGGGAATGCTTTCAGCTTCTGTCCATTGAGTATGATGTTGGCTGTAGGTTTGCTATATATAGACTCCACTATCTTGAGGAATTTCCCATCTATTCCCATTTTTTGTAGAGTTTTGAGCATGAATGGGTGTTGGATTTTGTCAAAGGCTTTCTCTGCATCTATTGAGATAATCATGTGGTTTTTGGCTTTGCTTTTATTGATGTGGTGAATGACATTGATTGACTTACGGATGTTGAACCAGCCTTGCATTCCTGGGATGAATCCCACTTGGTCATGATGAACAATCTTTTTGATGTGTTGCTAAATCCGGTTGGCCAACATCTTGTTTAATATTTTGGCATCTATGTTCATCAGAGATATTGGTCTGTAGTTTTGCTTTTTTGTTCTGTCCCTATCAGCTTTTGGTATCAGGGTGATGTTGGCTTCATAGAAGGTGGAAGGGAGTATTCCTGTTTCTTCAATCTTATGGAATAGCTTAAGAAGTATGGGTATAAACTGTTTCCTGAAAGTTTTGTAGAATTCGTTTGTGAAGCCATCTGGTCCAGGACTTTTGTTGTTGGGGAGATTCTTAATAACGGTTTCAATTTCTTTGTCTGTGATTGGTGCATTTAGATTTTGTAGTTCTTCTTGGTTCAGTTTTGGAAGTGCATAGGTTTCTAGGAATTGTTCCATTTCTTCCAGATTCTCTAGCTTGGTGGCATATAGTTCTTTATAGAAGTTTCGCAGGATTCTCTGGATTTCTGTGGTGTCAGTTGTGATATCTCCTGCATCGTTTACAATTCTATTAATTTGAGTCTTCTCTATTTTTTGTTTGGTGAGTCTGGCTAGGGGTTTGTCAATTTTGTTTAATCTTTAGAAGAACCAACATTTAGCTTCATTGATCTTTTGTATGGTTCTTTTATTTTCGATGTTGTTTATTTCTGATATAACTTTAGTGATTTCTGTCCTTCTGGTTGCTTTAGGGTTCCTTTGTTCCTCTTCCTCTAAGTCCTTGAGGTGTGCAGTAAGGTCGTTCATTTGGGCTTCTTCTTGGTGTTTAATATGTGATTGTATGCCTATAAGTTTCCCTCAGTACTGCTTTAGCTATGTCCCAAATATTTTGATAGGTTGTGTCTTCATTTTCATTAGTTTCCAGGAACATTTGAATTTCCTGTTTGAGTGAGTCTCTGAACCAGTGGTTCTTAAGGAGCATGTTGTTTAGTTTCCAAATTCTATGTCTTTTAATAATTTTCCGTTTGTTGTTAAATGTTAGTTTTACTCCACTGTGGTCTGAGAAGATACTTGGGATGATTTCAATGCTCTTGAATATATTGATGCTGTCTTTGTGGCCTAACATGTGGTCTATCCTTGAGTATGTGTTATGTGGGTTTGAAAAGAAGGTGTATTCCAGTTTTTTGGGGTGGAGGAGTCTGAAAAAATCCAAGAGGTCTAGTCTGTCAATCTCTTCATTCAATTCTCTTGTATCTTTATTGGTTCTCTGCTTTGTTGATCTGTCTAAGTGTGAGAGTGGGGTATTGAAGTCTCCCACTATTATTGTATTACTATTGATGTATTTTTGAAATTCTTTCAGTAGATGCTTAATGTATTTAGATGGTCCCTCGTTGGGTGCATAGATGTTAATAATTGTTAAGTCTTCTTGGCTGATTGATCCTCTAATCATTATGTAATGTCCTTGCCTATCTTTTATTACTTTATTTAATTTAAAATCTATCGTGTCTGAGATAAGAATGGCTGTTCCTGCCCTTTTTTGTGGACCGTTAGCCTGTATGATAGTTTTCCATCCTTTCACTTTAAGTCTGTGTTTATCTTGTTGTGACAGATGGGATTCTTGCAAGCAGCATATGGTTGGGTTATGTTTTCTGATCCATCCCCCCACCCTGTGCCTTTTGATGGGTGAGTTTAAGCCATTGACATTTATTGATATTATGGATTTAATGTATTGTAGTGCCATTGTTCTAAAAAACAATTTGTTTACTCTGATATATTGCAAGTATTATAGTGATGTTCTTGTTTATAAGAGGTCTTTTAGTACCTCTTTCATGGCCGGCTTGGTGATGGTTGCCTCCTTTAACTGTTGTTTGTCTAAGAAGGTTTTGATCCCTCTATCTAGCTTGAATGAAAGTCTAGCAGGATATATTATCCTTGGTTGAAACCCTTTTTCATTCAGGGCTCGATAGATATCTTGCCACTCCCTTCTGGCTTTTAGAGTTTGAGTGGAGAAGTCTGCAGATAGTCTTATGGGTTTTCCCTTGTATGTGACTTTTTGTTTCTCTCTTGCAGCCTTTAGGATCCTTTCTTTATCCTTTCTTCTTCTCATTGTGTTTATGATGTGTCTTGGTGTCTTCAGGTCTGGGTTGATTCTGTTTGGAACTCTCTGGCCCTCTTGAATCTTAATGTCCTTTCTGTCATATAGGTCTGGGAAGTTTTCTTCTATAATTTCCTCTAGAATGTTTCCTTCCTCTTCCTCTCTTTCTTCCTCTGGAAGGCCAATTATAAGAATGTTACTTCTTTTGAGATCATCCCATATGTCTTTGTTGTTGTTTTCAGTGTCTTTCAATCTCTTTTTGAGCTCTTTCACCTCTTTCTTAGTTTTCTCTAGCTCATCCTCTGTCTAACTAATTCTGTTTTCTGTTTCTGTTAGTCTCCTTTCCCTTCCCTAAGCTCCTTTCTTCATTTCACCTATTTCAGCTTTCAGTTCTCTAATTTCCTCAAGGTAATCAGTGTTTTCCTTGAGGGTGTCATTTGTTGTTTTTCTAATACTGCCATTCCTTTCCTCCAAAGTTGTTTTCATTTCTGTGATAAATAAGTTTATTATTGCTTGCATGCTTTTCTTATCTATGGTTACTTCTGGCTGATTTGTAGTTTCTTCTGGTCTCTTGTCTTCATTCATTGTAATAGCATTTCAATTTGCTCTTGATATGCCCGATTTTTTTTTTGATTATTGTGTTTCTTATTTTTATCTTCTGTTGTTCCTCAGTTGTTGTGTTTTGATTACAGACAACACTGTACTAAATACCTTTATGACAAATGCAATCACCAAACCCCGAAATTACAATAGCAACTGAAGCAAGGATTGAAGCAGTTTAACCACTACCAGTTAGCCAAACAATGCCTCTAGTCCATGAAAAAATAGCAATCAAGTCCAAGTGAAGAAGAAAGAGAAAGGAAAAAAGGGGTAGCAAGAATAGACAATTATTTAAATCTACTATCCCCTATATATTCTAGGGGTAGCAAGAGGAGAAAGGGAAGTAGAGCAGAGATACACACATAGAGAGTCCACTCTGTGTCAGATTTCTTCCCCACAATAATTCACAAATGAATATTAGTGAATTCAGAGCTAAAGAATGAGGAAAGAAGGAAGACAAGAAAAAGAAAAAAAAGAATAAAAACAAGAGAGAGAAAAGATAAGAAAAAGAAGTGTAATAAAAGAGCAGTGAAAGGAAAGAGTTGTTTTTTTTATTAGCTAGGAGGAAGGAGAAAGGGAGAGTGGGTAGAGGAGGTAGGAGTAGTGAAACAAGTTCCTCTCACAATGGGTAATCTGCCCAGCCCTTTAGCACTGGAAAATACACTAAGAGTTCATTCTGGTCAACCTAAAGGAGAGGGGTGCAGGGATACACCTATATATATTAATAATAAAATAGAGAAGGGTAAAAAAACCTGTCCCAGATTGCCTCAAGGAGCCTGAGCAGAGGCAGCTGATTGTTAAGAAAGTAAAGCAAACAGACAAAAACAAACAAACAAACAAACAAAAAACCAAAAAAAAAAAAAAAAAAAACGAGGGAAAAAAATAAAAAAACCTCAGGGCAGTCTTTCCCTTTTGTAGATCCAGTTGGCCACTTATACAGAAAGAAAGAGGGCCAAGGGTTTCAGAAAGGAATAGATAAGGAATGGAACCCCTGTTGGGCCAGGAATCTTGGTAAAGAAAGAAGCTCAGCAGGGGAGCCTGCTAGGAGCCTGCTAGGAGCCTGCTTGTAGCAGCCTGCTAGGAGCAGGGTCTGGTTGTGTGTGTGTGTGGGGCAGTGGTGCGCTTCGGGAATAATAAAAAGTTTTTCCCTTCTTTTTTTCCTCTATATTCTAACCCAAACTGAGCTATATTCACCCTTGGTGTCACAGCTAGGACCCCGAATTTATTGTCTTTTTGAAGGCAGAAAATCCTACCATTTCCAGCTGTTGTTGGGACTCAGGCCAGTAGCTCCATCTTGGTCGCCATCTTGGCTATATCATTATTATTATTATTCAGTATTATCTACGTGAGTAATATTGCTAGCCCTCATGTTTCTGTGAGTGCCCACATGGAAAAATTTCAGAATTTGTTTCTAAGGTAACTAACTACTCGAGACAACCTCTAATCTGCTAGAGGATTGCAATGTATATTATTTCTCTGTCCAACATACATAGTTTAATACTTTAGTTTTTATTTGCAAAATTTATAGTTTCTATAATAATATAATAAGATAGAAAATTATTTTGAAGACCTTATTGGAACTTTAAGAATTAAAAATTAAAAATGAGAAAATAGTCACAAAGATTGAATAATTTCTTGCCAGTAGGGGGAATTTATAGGGATATTTTAGTTAGTAAACAAGCAAAAATTACTTGCTTTTGAACAAGCCACCAATTCTTGGAAAGGCTTGAAATTATTTTTGTTTTACTATCCTTTACGTAAAAGTATATCATTTGTGGTTATATAGTTTTTGAGGGTGGGGGAAATATCCTAAACCAATTATTCTTAAGTGCAATGTGCTATTTTTCCTTAGTCCAAGTTCATGGTTTTGATTTCTTTTAAATGTATATTCACACTAAAAAGTTTTTCTTTTAGACTAAATGCAGAGTTGTGCTACTACCAAAAATTGGAATTTTAAAGACATCACTACATTTTCTATTAGAAGAAGTATTCAGTGTCAACTCTTGAAGCAGAGAACAATATCTCAAAACCACAGATAAAAATGAAACATTAGCCAGTATCCAGTGAATACTCCGCAATCAATCTGTGCTATCATAAAATAAGAATAGTCTTAACTTAGAATAACTAGTGCATAGTACCTCATTAGCTAACCCAGCCAATCAATTAGAGTCACTGAAAGGGGCATGGTAGGACTTTGGGGGAATATAACCATTTTCCTCATTAACTACTAACAAGCCAGTTCTTATACTTTCTGATATCATTCTGTTCCTTACATTTCCTCCCTGATCATTAGATATAATTCTAATGATCACATATCTGCATAGAGCAGCCTGTCATTTTAATTCACTTGCTGTATCATTTTTTAATACATTTCTCTAAGAGTTATAGATTTTCCTCTTTTAGCAAAACTGTCAATCCAAAATAATCTTACCTTTCTTTTATGAACCTGCTTGAATCTCTTAAGCAGCCTGGTAATAAAATGCGTGGCTGAAAATTTGAGTGATTGTAAAATGAACTGCCTGGAAATCGGAGCAGTGATGAGGTTCATTAGTAATGTCCCACCTGTGAGGTTTTCCCTGGTATGTGGTGGCTGACTAACTAATTGACAGGAAAGCCCCTGTGAGTTGGCAGAGGGCATTCTGTTTACACAGGTAACTCTAATAATGTCTGTGTGAAAGAACTTACAGTTTTAACAAGAGGATAGAAAAATGTTCTTTCAGGGATTACATACACAGTAGAGAAAAGAAAGTATAACCATTAAGTGACTTAATATTGAGAGTTCCTTTCTCAAATTATGTTATTGTTATAGGTAGTCACATTACAGATATAAACTTTTCACATTTTCACATTCTAAAAAAAAGACATAGTATTGTATGGAAACATGCATCACTTTTAATTTTGTAGAGAAAGTCACTTCTCCTCATTGTTTCTTGTTCAATTTAAAGGCTTGTAATCAAATTAGTTAGGAACTTAATAGTATTGTTGGTTGTCTTCAGGTATCTGGATTCTTTCATAGAAGACAAGTTCCAGGAAGCCAGGCGGTGGTGCACGGGGTTAAGCGCACACAGTAAAAAGCCAAGTTCCTGTGTGTGAATTCCTTATAGTTATAATAATATGTTCAGTCTGTTTTATAAAGAGGAACTTCAATATGGGATTGAATATTTTGGTTTTTAATTTATAATTTTGATGAATTAAATAGAATATTTTTATCAACTTATATAAAAATTTAAGTATTAGTGAATCTCTCCTATTTTATGATGATTTCACTAACTTCTATTGGTGGTCATCTAGATAAAATGAGTCATTTTGTTTGTTTTTAGATAACTCTGTCAAGTACCCATACAGATTATAAAACGGCTGTCCAGAGCCTACATAATACAGAAAGTCGACATTTATCTGAATTATTTAAATAGTTCTTATCAGTTCCTGAATTTACTTTGGTTACAGACATCTCCACAAAAGCCCAATAAATGATGGTTACTTACACTGAATAATACATGCTAAGAGACTAATAGGCAATATTCTCATGATTGGTCTGCATGAATTTTGAATAACTGGTACTTTATGATTTAGTAAAATATATTATTTAGCATATTTATAATGCACATTCATTCTATTCCAAATCTTTAAAGCCCTATAATGCTAAAACAGACAAACTACAGACATTACTAAAAACTTAAGATATTTTTATTGTGTTCAAAGTATTTAATTAACATGAACAATCAGATTCCTTTTTTTTAAAGATAGATAGGTAGATAGATGATTGATAGGTAGATAGATAGATAGATAGATAGATAGATAGATAGGAGATTGCTGTACCAAAGCTGTTTTCTGTGTGGTGAAGCTGAGCTTGAACACAGGTAGTACACATGGCAAAGCAACGCACAAGCCAAGTGAGATATTTTGTCATGACCAGATTTCAAATAAGAGAATTATTTAAATAATACTTCTATAGTGTTGTACATATAATGTGCGTAAGTTAATGTTCTATTTACTTTATAAGCTAAAGTGACAAAAGTGTTAATGTTGAGTACAATGAAAATTTTCATATATAACTAACTGGTATGTTATACATAAAAGATATAACTACAAGAGTCATGAAAGTAGTAGCATATGATGGGTTAAAAATGGAAAATACTTTAGAATCAGCATTTCACCATATTTTAATAGTAGGACATTATTAAAATTGGAAGAGCTAAATTACCCTTTAACTTTAGAAAATCAATAGAAGTATATATTTTGTATATTTCTTCAAATTTTTCAAGCTTATACACTCTTTTTTTGTTTGTTTTTATTGTTGTGTTTATTATTGTTGTTGTTATTGATATCATCATTGTTGGGTAGGTTGCTGGATTGGACAGAGAGAAGTGGAGAGAGGAGGGTAAGACAGAGGGGGGAGAGAAAGATAGACACCTGCAACCAGCTTCACTGCCTGTGAAGTGACTCCCCTGCAGGTGGGGAGCCAGGGGCTGGAAATGAAATCCTTACGCTGGTCCCTGCACTTCATGCCACATGAGCTTAACCCACTGAGCTACTGCCCAATTCCCTCAAGTTTATACATTCTTAATTAGTTTCTATGATAGTAGCATTTAGACACTATATACATTTAACTAAGTAGAAGTGTCAAAATTATGCAAATTTGTGTTTTTTGTTATTTAAATATATTTTCTCTATTGAAACACTGTGATAGACCTCTTTGTACATTTATAATTATAATTGTCTATATTTTGTTTTTGCTCAGAAGAAATTCCAAGAAATAAAATGAATAAATAATATTTCCAAATGCTCTGTGACTAGTAAAATGCATATTAGCCCATTTTTTAAAAGCTATGCTTACCATTTTTTGATAACTTTTTCACTAAAGGTGGAAGTGAGTCCTTGCTTCATTTTAGCTGAACTCTGGATCTTTACCTGGTACTACCTTAGGCCCACTTGAAAGAAGAAAAAAATTCTCCTAGAGTTAGTTTAATTTGTTACTCAGTTCTGCTTGACAACATGAGATAAAATACAAATATACTATGTAGCAACTTTCAGTGCTTTCAGGACTTGACAGTAATTTATGGATGATTTTTATCTGTCCACTAATACTCCAAGCTTAAGGAACTCGAAATTATGACTGTCATTCACTGTTATCCTAAATTGTGAGTCCAAAGATTTCACCTCAGGCTGTCTTTTCATTCTGATAGAGAGTCTGAGAATCATAGCATCAAGATGCAAGACAAAGCAGATACCCTAGTCAGTAAACTATGTCTCTGGTCCTTGGACTAGAGGTTGATCTTCCCTTTAGAAAGTTAACAGAGCTATTGAATTTGAGGGTTTCTTAGTTGTTTTCTTGGCTTAATGGTGCAAGTAATGTCCATTGCTTTATCAATATGAAAACTTTAACCTGGAGATTGGTGTTTGAACTTGAGTTATAACAAGAAGCTTGCAGCTATGAATTCCTAGTTATCATTTAGGTGCACTAGGCTGGTATTTAGGTATGATACATGGCTAGAGCCTCAGTCTAGGTACTGAAAGTGCTCCTCACACTCTGGGTCTATCTCAGATATGAAACAAATTCTGATAGGCTCCAAATTGAAAATTCACCCACAGTGCCTATTGTGAAGCTGATATGGTATTCACCAGAATTTCTTGCATGTTTCTTCAGGTTGTTGGGGAAGGTTGCCTCTATGACCCACCACCCTTGTCCCTTTTCATATTTTTCTGTTTCATTTCCTGTTTCTCCTTGTAGAATTGTAATGGGTTGTTGAAAACAGTCATGCCACATATTTGATAGAAAAACAGAAAAAAAATACATCATGACTTTTCCAACAACCCAGAAACAGAATTGAGGTGTTAAGATTTTAGTAAAGTCTTTTCCCATGTTTTATTGCTTTGATTCCCTTCCAGTTATGGTTTGCTGTCACATGGATAGTATTTTATCTTCCAGAGAATGTCTTTCTTCTTTTGTTTCTTGCTTTGGAAAGTCTTTTTCCATCATACTTTTTCATATATTTTGGTTTTGCAATTGATGACGAGAAGAAAGATATACAAGTTTTCAATTCTTTACTCTTCTTCAGTATTAATGTCAACTGCCAAATTAAATCTTTTGGAGAGTTGAACATCACAGTGGTATTATTAACTATTTTTTTTACTTTGATCTATGAGGTGAAAAGTAATTTATATTTTATATGTGGTTCCCTTATCTTAACTAGAATGACAGCTGTGGGAGACATAACTCATTAAATATAAACTATGTTGTTACCTCTTCCTTGCTCAATATGTTTTGTCCTGATACTAAGCAGAAGTAAATACACATCTGTAATTACTTCTGCTATTCATCTTTGCATTTATGTTGCTGAATATATACAGATGTTACACAAAAACGTAGTTATTTTATAATTTTGTGATAGAAAACAACTTTTGGAGTTTTCAAGCTTAAGAGAATACTTCAACCAGTCTGCAGGGAGTTGTGGGGAGGTTGTGGAGCCTGGCAGAGCTTAATCTATGAGATGAGTTCACCTTGTAAGTCTCTCTCTCTCTACAGAGGGGTTGAGCAAAATAGGGGAGACACATGACTCTCAGATGGTTGGCAGCTATGTAAGTCTCCCCTACCCCACAAAACACATCTTCCAGGCTGGCTGACAGCTTTGTTAAGCCTGCTCCATCCTATTTCCATGCTAGTATGGCCCATCCCCTTATCTACATATCAATTTTCTGCTCTGTCTTAAAAATGACTAAAGGCCTCACTCCTAATTTCACTCAGGGTATTGCTATCCTAGTAGTTGAACCCCTAGCAACCATTGCTGGGGAGGCGGCTTTCTCCACCCCTCTCCTAACTATGTATGGATTGTCAAGCCACTCCCATTGGGTGTGGTTGCTGGGGGAGAGTGGGCTTGCAAGACTGAGAGGCTGCCACCTGTCATTGCGGTTTGTGCCATGTAGCTTAAGGAGGTGTGCCACCACCCAACTCTAGGGCACTTGCATGAATAAAGATTTGTATTGCCTTGCCACCTCAATCTTGGTTCCTGGGTCATCTCTCTCTCTCTCTGGCAATGTTAGCCCTACACCAGTCGAAAGGTATTTTTAGAATTGTTGGATAATGTGTGCCCATCATCAGTCCGTTTGAACTCAAATTAAACTACATCCTTACATATTTGACAAACCATGAGAAGAATTCAATTCAGTGATAATTGTATTTTAATGAAGATATTTAATGACTTTTCAAAATTACTTGAAACATGATCCACAAAATGAAGTGCTATTTCAAAAGCAAAGTGAAATTTGATGCATATTTAAGTCATAAATTTTTTTAGTGTTCCTCAATATGTCATTCTCCTTGAGGTCTTAGAATTGAACATGGCATGTCTCTGTTACAGGATTAAATATATTGTATTTAAGCAAAGCCAGACGGAATGATTTATGCCTAGAGATTTTGTAGATTAGGAGACATTTTCTATTATAAGTTTATATACATTTATATTATAAGTTAGGATTCGGGGCTGGGGAGACAGCATAATGGTTATGAAAAAACCTTTCAAGCCTGAGGCTCTGAGGTCCCAGGTTCAATTTCCAGACTCTGCATAAGCCAGAACTGAGCAGTGTTCTGGTGTCTCTGTCTCTCTCTCTGTATATCTTTCCCTCTGTATCTGCTTTCTCATTAGTATAAACAAAATAAAATATTAAAAAAAGAGAAGTTAGGATTCTGTTACACCCTCATGAAATATTTATGAAGCACAAAGGCAAAGGGTATATCCAGTGGAGTATTACTGCTTCATATATTTGAAAATTTGACTAACCTCTCCATATAGTTTATTTCTGACTATGCTATTACTGTGACCATATAAGATTTACTACAAGTTAAGGATTTGAGTGACAAAGGATCCATGATTAATAAGATCAATGCTTCAGATAATTTATATAAATCATCCAAGTGTTTCTTATACACTGCCTTTTGGGATTAAAGTAGTTTTTACAGATTTTTAACTTGACATATTTTATTCATTAGTTGACAGATTAGTCTCTCATAGGAAATTTTAGAAAATTTATCTTATATATGTATATGCTTATATTTCCTATTTTAATAATTATTTTAAGGAAAAGTTTTAACCTGCTCTCTCTCTCTCTCTATATATATATATATATATACACACACATATATATATAATTGTTATTGTAGTTATTATTGTTGCTGCTACTGATGTCATTGTTAGATAGGACAGACAGAAATGGAGGGGGGGAGGTAGAGGGGGGGAGAAAGACACCTGCAGATCTGCTTCACCGCCTGTGAGGCGACTCCCCTGCAAGTGGGAAGCTGGAGGGCTCAAACAGGGATCCTTACTCCAGTCGTTGCGCTTTGCGCCACGTGGGCTTAACCCGCTGCACTACTGCCCAACTCCCAGCATAAGTATATTTATTGCATGTTTGGTTGGGTAATGAACACAAGATAGGTTAAAGAGGAAATTTAAAGAAGGGCATATGATTGAGATAACATTTGATCTTTAAAACAATGACTCTAGGCTTAAAACAGTTATGAAATCTGAGTCTGAGAAATAACCAAGTGGGACTAATGAGAATAGAAAGAAAAGTTTATTTTTTTTTTTAAATTTTTATATTTATTTCCTTTTGTTGTCCTTATTTCTTTAATTTTTTTTATTACTGTAGTTACTATTGTTGTAGTTGTTGCATAGGACAGAGAAATGGAGAGAGGAAGAGAAGACAGAGAGGGGGAGAGAAAGACACCTGCAGACCTGCTTCACCGCCTGTGAAGCGACTCCCCTGTAGGTGGGGAGCCGGGGCTCGAACCAGGATCCTTACGCCAGTCCTTATCCTTTGGGCCACCTGCACTTAAAGGCCACCTACGCTTAAAGTTCGCGCTGTGCTACTGCCCGACTCCTGAAAAGTTTATTCTTGTACACAATTATGTTTTAGTCTGAAGCTGGATATTCCTTGAGAATCAACCTTGCATGAAAAAATGTACAACAGTTTGCCCTTCCACTCTGATCAATACAGTGTAACTTTGCTCTTAAGAGTCATGCATTTGAATTTCCATACAAATTCAAGTTATACAACTTAGTGACAAATAATGTAATGTTTACATGGATATTTCATTGTCACTAAAATTATAAATATTAACTTTGCACCAAAAATAAAGGAGTTGATGTTTTATCTCTGGAGCACAGAACTTGGAGTACTGCTTCACGTTGCAAAATGAAACTTAACCTTTTTATATTTCCACATTCATAGACCAAGTTATTTTTAATTTTTTTATATTTCAGGATTTATGTTTGATAGGTAATAAAAATCCATTATAGCAATATGTATACTTTATTATTGAATATTGAAACTTACAGACTGATAATTAGATCTTACATAATATTATGAATATACTTATAATAACATGGAGTAAATACATGCAAATTTATCACTACTGATTTCAAGGATCTGCTTTGTAAAGCCCTTACCTTGATGAGAGCTGTCTTTTTTTTAAATTGTCTCTGCCTGCAGTGACTAAAAAAGTGCTAATATATGAATACACAGCTTCAGAATAAGTAAGGGTGTTATCAATTTACCATGAATGAAATGAGCTCATGATATTAGTTTTAGCCCCCCTTATGACTCAGTAATTCTCTCCAAGGGATAGATCGTAAGGAGTTAAACATGGTCATCCAAAAAGAAATGTGTATACCTATGTTCATAGCAGCGTCATTCCTAATAACCAAAACCTGGAAGCAACCCCAGTGTCTCAACAACAGATGAGTGGCTGAGAAAATTGTGGTATATTTTACACAATGAAATACTATTCATTCATTAAAAATAATGAATTCACCTTCTTCAAACCGTCTTGGATAGAGCTTGAAGGACCTACGGGGGGTCACTTTACAAATGATGAAGCAGGTCTGTAGGTGTTTATCTTTCACTCCCCCTTTCTGTCTCTACTCTTCTCTTGATTTCTCTATGTACTATCCAACAACAACAACATCAGTGCAACAATAGCAATAATAATGGCGATAACAACAACGTCAACAAAATGGGAAAAATGGCCTCTAGGAGTAGTGGATTCGTAGTGCAGGCACTGATCCCCAGCAATAACCCTGGAAACAAAACAAAACAAAACAAACAAACAAAATCAACTGGAAAAAAAAAACACAAAACCAAAAATCAGTTCAAGATAAATTATGGACTTACATGTAACCCTGCAAAACATTTATGAAAACAACAGTAAGGAAAGGTCTAGAATAACTTATACTTAATACTACCCAAAACATGAGTTTTTTGGAGGGGAGGGAAGTCTATAAATTACATCAAAATTAAAAACTTAAAAAAAAAGTTTGTAAGGTCAGATGGTGGCACACCTGCTTAAGCACATACATTACACTGCACAAGGTCCAGGTTTAAGCCCCTGGTCCCCACCTGCAGTGATAAAACTTCATAAGTGGTGAAGCAGAGTTGAAGGTGTCTCTGTCTCTCTCCCTCTCTATATCTCACTCTCCCCTCACAATGTCTCTCTGGCTCTGTCCATAAATAATAAAATATATATTATAAAAATTGTAAGTCACATAGCCAAAAGACAATTACCTAGAAAGTAAAAAGAAGTTTCAAAATTCAGAGGTAACACCAGCTTTTATTTATTAATTTTGTAGCTTGATATCACTTTACTGAATTAATTGATAATTTCCAGATGCTTTCTTCTATATTCTGCTTTCCCTCACATAATAATTCATGTTCTTCCTTTCTTATCTGGGCCTTGGCAAAAAGACTTTTGAAAAAGAAAGGGGAGATATAGACAGATAGATAGATAGAGATAGATTGATAGATGAGAGAGAGAGAGAGAGAGAGGGAGAGGGAGAGGGAGAAAGAGAGAGAAAGAGAGAGAGAGAGAGAGATGATGTTCTACATCCACAAAGTAGTGACCATAAATAGTTCCCATCAATTAGAGATCATACATGAAGTGGGCTTTAGGTATTCAGGAGATCTGAAATTTTATCATGAGTGATCTGGAAATTCTAGATGTGCACATTGACATAAAATTCAATAAGGCCAACACCTATGGACATCTAATTTTTGATAGAGGGGCCCAAACTATTAAATGGAGGAAGGAGGCTCTCTTCAATAAATGGTCCTAGGAAAACAGAGTTGAAACATGCAGAAGAATGAAACTGAACCTCCTTAACTCACCAGAAACAAAAATCAACTCCAAATGGATCAAGGACCTGGGTTTTAGACCAGAATCTATCACTTAGAAGAAAACATTGGTGGAACACTTTCCCACCTAAACCTCAAGGACATCTTTGATGATTCAAAGCCAATTTCAATGAACACTAAAACTAAAACAAATTGATGCAGCTACATCAAATTGAAAAGCTACTGCACAACAAAAGAAACCATTACACAAACAAAGAGACCCCTCACAGAATGGGAGAAGAAGATCTTCACATGCTATACATCAGACAAGAGACTAATAACTAAAATATACAAAGAGCTCAGCAATCTTAGCAACAACAACAACAACAACAACAACAACAACAACAACAACAACAAAAAACAACAAAGACCAAAAAATGGGCAAAGGATATGAACAGATACCAACAAGATCCAAAAGGCTAACAAACACATGAAAAGTTGCTCCCGTTCACTGATTGTCAGAGAAATGCAAATAAAGACAACATTGAGATACAACCTCAGCCCTGTAAGAATGTCATACATCAAAAAAGACAGCAGCAACAAATGCTGGAGAGGTTTTGGAGACGAAGGAACATTTCTGCTGGTGGGAAAGTAAATCGGTCCAACCTCCGTGGGGAGTAGTCTGGAGAACCCTCACAAGGCTGGAAATGGACTTTCCATATGATCCAGTAATTTCTCTCCTAGAGATATTCCCCAAGAAGTCCATAACACCCATCCAAAAAGATATGTGTACTCCTATGTTCATAGCAGTATTATTCATAATAGCTAAAACCTGGAAGCAAATCAGGTGCCCAACAACAGATGAATGCCTGAGAAAGCTGTGGTATATATACATAATCAAATACTATGCAGCTATTAAGAACAATGCACCCACCTTCTCTGACCCATCTTGGAGAGCTAGAAGGAACTATGTTAAGTGAGCTAAGTCAGAATGACAAAGATGAGTATGGGATGATCCCACTCATAAACAAAAGTTGAGAAAGAACAGAAAGGGAGACTCAAAACAGGATCTGAATTTGATGTAGGGCACCAAAGTGAACATATCTGGGTGGAGGGTGAGAGTAGATGTTCAGCTTTACTGGGGGGAAGGGGGTGGGACACAGTCCTTTGGTGGTGGGAATGGTGTTGATGTACACTTGTATTAGCGTGTAGTCTCACAAATCACTATTTGATTAGTATGAGAAGGGAAAATTGATTGAATGTCTCAAACATTTTAATGCACAGACCATAGGCTGAGTATATATGTTCTTTCAGCTTACGCACTTAAAGCCTCAAATTGGTAATCAGACTGAATTTCAACAGTGGGTTCAAATTGTTAATACATTTCTAAGAATGACTTCTTTTAAACCTTGATTCTCCTAAAAGTTTAGTAAACCAGGGAGAACAGAAGTAACTGGTGGCATTACTTTATAAGATACAGCTATATATAAATAATAACAAAGGACATAAATTATGGTGAAGTCATGTATGACACAGAAAATCCAAACAATGAGATTTTCAAAGTTAAATAAATTGCCAAATAATTTGATTATAGTGATAACTATCTATTGTCTTCTTAAACCCTAAGATACCAGGAACCTCCTGCTTCCTCTATAAAGCTCATATTTCCCCCAGTCCTGGAACCTCTAGGGTGGGGTTCACTTTCCTGCATGCTTCTCTCAATTCATACCAAATCATACTGCATTTGCTGATCCCAACCTAATCAATGTAATGAGTACCACCTAAGCATGCTTCACTTTATACTCTATCCAGAGACATCAGGCATGGAATGTCAACTCTTCAGCCTCATTACTCAGGTGAGACCTTTCCTTTCAAATGATTCTCTAATTCCATTTCAAGTGGTTCACTTTCTAACAAAGTCCCAAAACCTAGATATAGACCAGGTCCCATGAGATAGGGCATATGTACATATATCTATAAATTAGGGCAAAATATATACCTGAAAGCAAAAGTGCACAACAGTTTGCAGTGAGTCAATAATTGAAGCAAACAAGTAGAAAGACTTAAAAAGACACCATAAAGTACCCAATGAAATAGTTCCTATTTGACCTAGTTACCCTCCTCACCTACTTCCTATTATACTTCCCTCAGTCACTCCAAAGTTAACCTTATCAAAGTAAGAACTACAAAATGTGAATAAGGGCAAGAGACTGGCATACCTTAATAATGACTCCCCATCAGCTGGGACCCTAGTCAGGGATTCCTGGGATTCCTACACAGATGCGATGGGCCTAGACCTCAAATAGATGCCTCTCTCCACTGTCACTGGTCATTTCCATCAGGAACAACATATTAGGCCCCATTTTGTGCCCCCACAGGTCCCTGCCCTCAATGTGGATCAACAATGGTAGAGAATGTTCTAGTCTCTGAAGGGAGGTTAGGTATATTCTACCTACCACCCATGGAAGATTGGCCCTGAAATTGGTGCAACTTGGAATGTTTATACTCATGACCACAGAATGTGAGCTCCGACCTACAGAGATGCAGGGGTTACATTGGCTCTTAAACTGAATATGGGCACCAAATTAAATTTATGGGGTTTATAGTCAACAATATTTATACACCTTTCCCATATTTGGTAGCTATTCTCTTCCCTGTTCCAGTTTTGTATCCGTTTTTCCAGCCATGACATCATCTCTCTAGACAACAACTTGGGTCTGCCTGTATATCAGATGTCAGGCTCCGGAAAAAACTAGTAAGGTCATAGGCCCTTTGGAATATAACTAAAATAGACCTACTAGCAATTTTTAAAATAGAGACCCTCCAAATCTTCATCCGCAATATTCCAGCCTTTAGGTTCATGATTAGTCAATTTTTTTTTCAGCTTTATATGTTAACTCTTTTTTCAGCTACTAGGTTCCAGATGCTAACATGATGCCACCGAACTTTCATGGGCAGATGACCCCACCAATGTGTTGGAGCCCACTTCTTCAGAGCTTTGCCCCACTAGGGAAAGAGAGAGACAGGTTGGGAGTATGGATCAACCATCACTGCCCACGATCAGCAGGGAAACAATTACAGAACCCAGACCTTCCACCTTCTTCACCCCATACTGACCCTGGGTTCATACTCCCAGAGGGTTAAAGAATAAGAAAGCTATCAGGGGAATGGATGGGTTCCAAAGTTCTGGTGGTGGGAATTGTGTGAAATTGTACCACTCTTATCCTATGGTCTCGTCAGTGTTTCCATTTTATAAATAAAAATAAAGAAGAAGAAAGGAGGAGAAGGTGGGACAATTAAAAATGAGCAAATATAGACAGACAGTTATGGAAATAATAGTTAACCCATATCTGCAACTTTTGGAGAACAATTGTAGTTTCCAGTGGATATAGGGGTATAGAACTTTGTGATGGGAACAGTGCAGTTATTCCCCTGTTACCTTATCCTTTTGTAAATCAATATTAAATCACTAATAAAATTTAATAAATAAAATAAATAAGGATCTCTAGATCAAAGGAATAAGTAAATGTCTCAAATATGCAGTTGTCCAGAAAACATAAGGTGGATGAAGATTTACCAAGCAAATTCTACACCCTGATTATCTATATAATTGCAATCACTTTCAAAATCTATAGTAAATGTGCATAAGAATTAAAAGCTTATCGTTAAGTAAAGTCAGAAACATACATACACGCATACACTCTCAACAGTAAGAAATTTAAATAAGAAACCAGGAAAAACTCAAAGCTGATATATGGATGACAAACAAACACATGAAAAGATATTCAGCATTGTAGTCATTAGAAAAATGAAAACTGCAACAACAATGCAATGACATCAAACAGTGGTAGAGACGTAGAAATATATTGCTTATATACTGCTGCTGGGAATATAAATGTTATGGCCACTTGGGAAAATAACACGGAACATTCTTATGAAGTAAATATAAAGATATGTTTACTAGTTGATTATTTACCCCAGAAAAATGAAAGTCTGTGGTCAAATGAATATCTCTACACATTAAAGTCAGAGAGATAATTAGAGCAAAAGTTTGTATGTGTGAAGTTCAAAGTTCAAACTCTAATTCCCTTAATCTCTCTTGTTCACTAAATAAATACATATTAAAAAAAACAACTGCAGACTGGTGAAATAGCTCATTTGTGTAGTGTGCTGTTTTGTCATGAATGTGACTGAGATTTGAACCTGGCCTCCATCATATTGAAGGAATCTTTGGTGCTGTGATCTCTTTCATTCTCTCTACCTTCTTTGTCTGTAATATATGCATATACATGCATATATATCATTAAGATATATTTATTGTCAGGCATAGGAAACCCTGTGAATCAAAATGAAATCCATAACCTTTACTTTAAGAATTATATTCTGTCCTGTGGATAAAGATCAACCAGCCAATGCTCATGTCCAGTGGAGAAGCAGTTATAGAAGTGGAACTCTCATCTTCTGAAGCACCCCTCCCCCAATTTTGGTCCATACTTCCAGGGGGGCAAGTGATAAGGGAAGTAAACCAGAGGATTCTACATTCCCATCCACCAGGACTCGAGTCATTTGTCACTAGGAATCTTGTTTTTATGCCATCAATGAAAGTGAAGTGAATCTGGAAGCCAGGCACTGTTTCTCTTATCTGAGAGAGGAGAGGAATAAAGGAAAGACACTTGGAAGTAGTAATAGGTGAACGGGGGTGACTTAGAAAGGAAGAGAAGGAAGAAGTATTAACAAAATTGGAAATATATATGTACATGTATATATATATATATTTATATATAATCAGCTCATATCAGTGACCATGGCAGAACTACTGCTATTTCCAATGTAAGGGGTGGGTACACAGAAATTTGGTGGTGGAAACTGCATGGAATTATATCCCTATTAATTTATAATTTTGTAAATCACTATTAAATCATGAATGAGAAATATAAACAAAATAATCACTTCCTGTCAATAAGCTATATCCATAACGGAATGAATTAATAATACAATCAATTTATTTTATTTATAGCTATTTCATCTCTGAAAATTCTATATTCACTTGACAGTCACACCTGAGTTTCCTTTTCAAAGTCAGGTTTGTTCAGTGGACATTGTATATTCCTAAATATCCTCTGTATTCTATCTTCAATCATCCCAAGGTTTCTCCCTCTTAAGACAAACACACACTTTAAAATTAAAGCATGCATGATCTTCTCATGGTTCTTAAAGTACTAAGTGCAAGGACGAGTGTAATGATCTTGGTTGGAGCTCTGGGCTCCCCACCTGCAAGGGGGGTTGCTTTACAGTGGTGAAGCAGGTCTGCAGGTGTGTTTCTCTCCCTCTGTGTTTCTCCATACCTCTCAATTTCCCTCTGTCCCAACCAATAAAAAAAAAAAAATGGGAAAAATGATCACCAGGACCAGTGGATTCTTTTTTTTTTATTTTTTATTTAACAAAGGATTAATGAACAAAACCATAAGGTAGGAGGGGTACAACTCCACACAATTCCCACCACCCAATCTCCTTAACCCACCCCCTCCCATGATAGCTTTCCCATTCTCTAGCCCTCTGGGAGCATGGACCCAGGGTCATTGAGGGTTGCAGAAGGTAGAAGGTCTGGCTTCTGTAATTGCTTCCCCGCTGAAAATGGGCGTTGACTGGTCGAGGACCAGTGGATTCTTAATGCTGGCACTGAGCCCCAGAAGTATCCCTGGAGGCAATATACATATGTATGCATAAAATTTCTTTATATATTATGAATTATTTCATTCAGTAGATATTTGTAGATACAATTGTTATGTCAGTGATTTTATTTATTTATTTTAATATTTTTATTTACTTATTGTTGGCTAGAGACAGAGAAAAATTCAGAGGGGAGGGGGAGAAAGTGAGGGAAAGAGACAGAGAGACACCTGCAGCTCTGCTTCACCATTTGTGAAGCTTTTCCCCTTCAGGTGGGGACCAGGGTCTTGAACCCAGGTCCTTGTGCACTGTAATGTGTGTGCTTAATCAGGTGTGCCACTGCCTGGCCCCAAGGATTTTATTTTTTAATATGGCACAAAGAAATGAACCCATGGCCTCACATACATAATTGTTTATCTCACCTAATCATAATTTCCTTATTTTTTAGTAAGAGAGAAGTATGGAGGGAAAGAGAAAGGGAAAATAAAGGTAGAGACAACAAACTTCTACTTTATTATTCATGGAGGTATCCTGGTACTTTCCATGTTGTTCCCATTTGGGCCTGGGGACTGAATCTGACCCAGGACCACCCATGAGAATTTTATTTTATTCCATGAACTGTTTCTTGGCTACAAGTTTGTTGGTATGCTTCTAATTCTGCTTTTAAAACCCCCTTCTGATTCATTTGGTTTAATCCCCCCTGCTTAACACGGTATTCTATTTACATAACCACTGTATTCTATTTACATAACTACTGCAGGGCATTGGTTTAATCCCCACTGGTTCATGATGTGTTTTTGCTCCGCCCCCTCTCGTAGTACATCCTGATTTTCACCAGTCCCTTTTCTCTCCACCCTATCTACATCACATCCTGTTTACATCCTACTTGGCAAGTATATTAGTTTTAGTTTAGTTTAGCTCGGCTTAGATTCTGCTGTGTCCTGCATGAATAAAGAGATACTGCATACAGCTCAGCCATGAGTCCCTGCTCATCAGTCTCCGCCCGTGAAGCTAGTCTGACACAAGTTGGAGTATTTTTAAGGATCATGCTTATGCTTCTAAATTGCAATATTTAAAGAACCGAAAGAAAAATAGTTAATTACAGTACAATAAAGATTGAGTATAATTGAGTGAGTCGGGCTAATTGGTTTTACTGAAAAGGTAGAATGAACCTGGGATCTCATAACAGAAAAGCCAGTACAATATCTTCTTTCCCATATTATATCTCTCAGTTTCTGAAGTTAGAGTAAAAATTAAAATTAATATTAGAGATGAAGTCCCCCCCAAAATTCAACATAATATAATTTTTATAAACATTGCCACTTAAAAGTACTTTATAACAGTATCCCTGTCACCCACTTGTCTTTGTCTAAGCCAGTGGTCAACTCAAAATATTACCTTGAAAATTAATGCACTGAGTAGAAGAACACTTCACTAAGAACAAATGGGGAAGAAAGAGAATAGATTCAAACTTCTTAGTAGAACAAAATGATAGCTTAGGCTGTAAAGTGAAGCAAACAGAGGCTGGTTTATTTACTTAAATGGATGATAATAATACATTAAAAATCAACATTTAATATTTCATGCATGATCTTATCCTCCTCCCTTGCTTTGAGTGTTCTGACTAGTGGCATTCATAATGTGGCCAAGTCATTTGAATAGGGATGATATAAGACATTTGGAAGGTTGGAGGAACACAATTGTCCCTTCATTTTTTTTTTTATTTAAGAAAGGATTAATGAACAAAAACATAAGGTAGGAGGGGTACAACTTCACACAATTCCCACCACCCAATCTCCATAACCCACCCCCTCCCATGATAGCTTTCCCATTCTCTAGCCCTCTGGGAGCATGGACCCAGGGTCATTGAGGGTTGCAGAAGGTAGAAGGTCTAGCTTCTGTAATTGCTTCCCCGCTGAACATGGGCGTTGACTGGTTGGTCCATACTCCCAGTCTGCCTCTCTCTTTCCCTAGTAGGGTGGGTCTCTGGGGAAGCTGAGCTCCAGGACATAATGGTGGGGTCTTCAATCCAGGGAAGCCTGGCCAGCATCCTGGTGGCATCTGGAACCTGGTGATTGAAAAGAGAGTTAATATACGAAGCCAAACAATTTGTTGAGCAATCATGGATCCCAAGCTTGGAATAGTGGAGAGGAAGTGTTAGGGAGGTACTCACTGCAAACTCTAGTGTACTTCTGCTTTCAGGTATACATTTTGCAGTAGTTTATGGATACGTGTACACATAAGCTCTCTATCTCAGAAACTGGTGTATATCTCGGTTATGGGACTTTGTTAGAAAGTGAACTACCTGAGATGAAATTAGAGTATACTATAAAAGGAAAGGTCTCACCCTAGTAATGAAGCTGAAGGGTTGTCATTCCACATGTGAAGTCTCTGGACACAGTCTGAGGTGAAGCATGTTGAGGTGGCAATCGTTGCGTTGGTTAGGTTGTGATCGGCGGATGCAATATTATTTGGTTTGGATTGGGAGATGCATATGGGAAAGTGGGCCCTATCCAAGAGTTCCAGGACTGGGAGAAGTAGGGGCTCTATAGTGGAGATGTGAGGTTCCTGCTGTCTTAGGGTTCCAAAAGACAATCGATAGTTAATGTTATCATCACATAATTTGGCAATTGGGTTAACTTTGAAAAGTCCTTTTGTTAGGGTTTGCTGTACAGTATCCAGTATCTTGTATATAGCTGTGCTATTGGATGCTTCTAATCTACTTGGTCTAGGCTTTTGAGAGAGTCCGCATATCAAATACACAGCCTATATATTAAAAGGATTCAGTTTGTGTTTTGAGAAACTTTGAGACATACAATTGATTTTCCTCCTCTCATATATTTGTCCCTTCATTTTTAAAAAGCAGATTTACTATCTCCTTCTACTAACTCTCAGGTAGTCAGATTTTAAACTATTGCATGACTGTATTGAAATATTTAACTCATTTGTATGTGAGGCCTATAGAAGATTTTATTAGATTGTAGATCATATCTTTAACATGTGTAAACCACTCTGTCGCCCATTTCTCACCGGTGCTGATTGAGGAGATGACATGCCGCAGCAGGGAAACCAGTGGTGAGGGTGAGCGTGTAGAGAAAGACACAGACCTCCAGGAGTGCTTCAGAAAGACATTTTGTTTATTGTACAGCTGGCAGGGTTAATATACTGTGGGTTATGGAAAGGGAAGTAGTAGTGATCCAATCATAGAGCCACACCTCATACCAGACCGAGTCATGCCTGTAGCATAAGACCATATACATCCCTAACAGGCACTGGCCATGCTCTATATCATGAGTTAAGGAACTTGTGATGAGGAAATCTCTGGCCCCAGCCTGGAATCCAGGCGCCATCTTGGTTCCATATGGTAGAGAAGGGACACGCCCACCACCTTTCTTGAGGAGGCCTAGGGTTCTATCCTCTAAAGACTTGATGTAGAGATGATAGGCCTTGACCTATCCCGGGGGTTAATCTCTCCCACACCACTCTACTAGATGACAATACTTTATAAAGTTTTTATCTTTTATTTCAACAACTTCTCATTATTTTGTCCGTGTTGCATCTAGGAAAAGAGGAAATTATTGAGGTGATATTTATTGTCCAATCTATTGAGTTAGTATGAGCAAACTCATGTCACATTGTTTTCAATTTCTATATATTATGCTGAAAACAGTTTCTGAGAGCTCTGTTAAGTGCCTTGAAAATTTGGACAAAAATATACTGAGACCTATCTTGAGGAGCTGTAGGAAAACAATCCTGTAAGTCAACCTTTACTCCATGAAGTGATACTAAAGTTGGAGAGAAATAATTTAGGATATAGAACAGGTGGTAGTGCACCTGGTTAAGCCCACACATTATAGTGCAGGGTTCAAGCCCCTGGCCCCCACCTGCAAGGGAAAAGCTTCATGCATGGTAAAGCAGGGCTGCAGGTGTTTTTCTGTGTCTAGCCCTATTTCTGCCTCCCCTCTCAATTTCTCTCTGTCTCTATCCAATAATAAATAAAAATATTTTAAAAAAGATATATTAAAAAAATAGCGTAGGATATGCCTAAATTTTCATCCAACGGCAAAGAACAAATAGTTCACATGATGGATTCAACAGGATATCACAAGATGATGCAGGAAAGTTAATAAAATAAAGTTACTTTATTAGTTTGCCCAATGAAATTCAAAACTATTTTAATGAGTAAATATTTTGAAAAATAATGAGCAAGTATTGCTAGAACAGACATTAACAGAAGCATGCCTGAAATAAATCTGTGAAAAAAATCATTGGTGGATATGAGAATCTTGTACAGTGTCATATGTTATTTATACCCATTTTCAAATTAATTTGAAACCCTCCAATTCTTGCTGCTTTTTGTCTATTATTCTCTTAATATTTTGAGTATTTATAAAATGAAAGCCTACAGTAGGTATGGAAAAACATATGTGGAAGTCTAACTACTGATTTAATCAGAATAATAAAATATTTTTATTTTATCCTCTTGCTTGAACTTGATTTTCTTTTATTAGTATGGAAATGAATTTTAAAGGTCAAAAAAGTAAATGTAACACAGTGTCTGCTATTATAATATGACCTGCGCAATGACATTATCTCCTTTTGGTTCATCAATTTTGATTTATATTCCGGAATACTTACACTTATTTTCTTAGGTTTTCTTGTATTGACTTCTCTCTGCCTGACACTAATTGCCATCCTTGTCAATGACTTCATTGCAAAACCCACAGCTCATCAAACACAGAGATTGAACCCATCACCTGGGCAAAGCACATGTTGTCAATTACTAGTCAGTACCTATGATTCATGAGGAGATACTGTCCCCAGAACTGTCAGTTCATGAACTTTCATAAACACTAATACATACTCTGTTTTGAAAAGAAGAAGAAGGAGGAAGGGCAGAGAAGGAGACCGTCTGAAAAGGTCAATCAACCAACTTGCTAACCTGTTTACAGATACTGGAGACATATGCTCAATTTGTCATTTCTTTGCTGTAATCAGGCAATCACCAAATTCAGAAAGAAGTCTTGTTGGCAAAGAATGCACATTATGTTCCTAGATTATGACTTCAAACAAAAGTCTCATTATTTTTGTGAATAAAAATAGTTATTTCTGCCAATGCCATCAGCATTTGCTATTTCACTGTGATTGTATTATTTGCTATTTCACTTCTGATATATTGCTTTGTGATTATAATTGCTAGTGGGATAGTTATATATAATATCATTTCAGAACAGTAAAAAAGTAATTTCAGTTACTTAAGGATAAGATGGTGATGACTTTAATGAAGTAATTATCCTGTAATAAAAACTCAGTCATATATGTAGTGTTAACAGAGTTGAACTAACACCATAGTACATGAGTTAAACTTTTAAAATTCCACTTTTATGATATTTAAACATTTTTGCTTTATAGCAATCTCCTATTGATTACCTAAATGTTCCTGAGAGGACTAAAGCTAATCAAATAAAAACATATCAAACTTTTCTAGTGGCTGGTTCTTAGCATTCCACATATTAATGTAGAAACCGTTTTATGTTCAAGCTTAATAATAAAAGGAGGTCTTTAAGGAAAAAGAAAATAAAGCTTTTAAAATAGGACAGTTTATAAAATCACTTTGTTAAAAGGCTTAATAATCAAGTCTATATAAAAATAACAAATTGAGCAGCAACAACATAAATAACCAAGTAACCCCATTCAAAAATGAAGAGAATATATGAACGAAATCCACCAAAAAAGATACCTTTTTTGATAGGCCTACAGTTATATGAAAAAAAAAAAAAAACACTCCCAAGTCACTGATTATCAGAGAAATCCAAATAAAGACAACAACGAGATACCACTTTCCTCTTGTGACAATGGCATACATTAGAAAGAACAGTAACAACATATGTTGGCAAGGATACAGAGAAAAAAGAACCTTTTTACTTTATTGGTGGGAATGCAAACTGGTCCAATCTCTGTGGAAAACAGTCTGGAGACTCCTCAGAATACTGGAAATGCACCTATCCCACATCAAAACGAGTTTTGCTAATGATTTCTTCTAAATATCTTATTGTTACTGGTTTAATATTCACATATTTAATCCTTTTGGAGTTTACTTTTGTGGGTGGTGAGATATACTGTTTGAATTTCATCCTTGTGCATGTTCCAACTAAATTTTCTCAACACCATTTGTTGAAGAGACTCCTTATTTTATTTAATTCTTTGGCCATTTACTGTCAAAATTTAGATATCTGTATTTGTGAGAGCTTATTTATGGACTGACAAGTCTATTCCACTGTCTGCGAGTTTGTTTTTATTCCAGTACCTGGCAGTTTTGATTACAATATTCCTATAATATAACTTGAGGTCTGGAAGTGTGATTCCTCCATTCTTGTTCTTTTTTTCACATTACTTAAATTTTAAAGAAAGTTGCTTTCAAAATCGTTGACGATATGAGCCTTACTTAAAAGGATGTATTTGATTGGATTTAATGTTAAACACTTATTTATGGGAATTAATGCGTTAGTGATAGTCACTAAGAATATAATCTACTCAATTTTCAGTACTTTTGGACAAACACTGCTCTGAGTTATGTTACTGTAAAATTCCATGTAAATAAATTTATGATTATAACAATTTTGTATTTCAGAGATACAATTCAGCCACAAAGTGATAAAGATTTTTTCTTTATTTTTTATTAGTGATTTAATAATGATTGACAGAGTTGTAGGATAAGAGGGGTACAACTCCATACAATTCCCACAACTAGAGTTCCATATCCCATTGAGAGGTTCCCTATTTTTTATCCTTTTGGGAGTATGGACAAAAGTTACTTTTAAAATACACATTTTGTCATTTTAGAATTACCACAATGTAGGATTTTTAAAAAAGGAACATAAATTAGCATTTTATCCTCCCAAATAGTCTTGAAATAGGATTTAAATGTGAATTCAGCTTAATATTTTCTCCCTACACTCATAAAATATTCGTATTGCTTGCAAAATACTGTGTAGGAAATATCTTTCTTTGCATTGAAACATAACCTACTCCATTTCTTGATGAAAAAAAGTCCAGGGGCCAGACAGTGGCACACCTGGTTAAGCACACACATTATAGTGCACAAGGTCCCAGGTTAAAGCCCCTGGTCCCCGTTTGTAGGGGGAAAGCTTCACAAGTGGTGAAGTAGAGCTTCAGGTGTCTCTCTGCCTTCCTCTCCCTCTCTATCTCCCCCACCACTCTCAATTTCTCTCTGTCTCTATCCAATAATAAATAAACAAAAATATAAAAAATAGAGAAAAAAGTACAAACACATTTAGCTCTCTTATGACTATGTTAGTATTGATGGTTAAAAAAAAGTCTTTAAAAAGAAACCATTTTCAGCAAAACAACTATAATAAGATTTAGTTATAATTCTGCTTCTAAACTGAGTGTATGGGCCAGGTGGTAGCGCAGCGGGTGGTCTTTGCACATGGTGCAGAGACCAGCGGAATGATCCTGGTTGAGACCCTGGGCTCCCCACCTGCAGGGGGGTTGCATCACAAGCGATGAAGCAGGTCTGCAGGTGTCTATCTTTCTTTCCCCCTCTCTGTCCTCTTCTCCTCTCTCCATTTCTCTCTGTCATATCCAACAACAACAAAGATAAAGAGTAAGGGCAAAAAATGGGGGGCAGGGAGGGAATGGCCTCCAGGAGCAGAAGATTCGTAGTGCAGGCACTAAGCCTTGGAGGCTGATAAAATTTATAAATAAATTTTTATTTATAAAAAGGAAATACTGACAAAACCACAAGAGTGGTACACAGCTTTCTTCTTCTTATTATTATTTTAAATATTTATTTATTTATTTCCTTTTTGTTGCCTTTGTTGTTTTTATCGTTGTTGATGTCATTATTGTATAGGACAGAGAGAAATGGATAGAGGAGGGGAAGACAGAGAGGGGGAGAGAAAGATAGACACCTGCAGACCTGATTCACCACCTGTGAAGAGACTTCCCTGCAGGTGGGGAGCCAGGGGCTCGAACAGGGACCCCTACGCTGAGCTTTCCTATTCTTTATCCCTGTAAGAGTTTGGACCCAGGATCATTATGAGGTGCAGAAGGTGAAAAGTCTGGCTTTAGTAATTGCTTCCCCGCAGAACATGGGCATTGACAGGCTGCTCCATACTCCCAGACTGTCAGTCTCTTTCCCTAGTGGGGCAGGGCTCCAGGGAAGAAGGGCTCCAGGAAACATTGGTGAGGTTGTCTGCCTAGGGATATCCGCTTGGCATCTTGATAGCATCTGGAACCTGGTGGCTGAAAAAAGAGTTAACATATAAAGCCAAACTAATTGTTGACTAATCATGAACCTAAAGGCTTAGATAGTTCAGATGAAGAGTTGGGGGGGGGGTGGTAGTGGGGTCCTCTGTTTTGTAGATAATTAGTAGTCCTATTTTACTTATATTCCAAAGGGCCTGGGACTATACTAGTTTTTTTTTAATTTATAAAAAAGAAACATTGACTAAACCATAGGATAAGAGGGGTACAACTCCACACAATTCCCACCACCAGAACTCTGTATTCCATCCCCTCCCCTGATAGCTTTCTTATTTTTTTTCAAATATTTTAAGTTATTTATTTATTTGCATGTGATTTTTTAACTGCAGTCAACTATGCAATTGCAAAATTCTTGTGTAGGATTTGAGTTTTTAAAATTTTTTTGTTTATAAAAAGAAACATTGACTAAATCATAGGATAAGAGGGGTAGAACTTCACACAATTCCCATCACCAGAACTCCTTATCCCATCCCTTCCCCTGGTAGCTTTCCTATACTTCAGTCCTCTGGGAGTATGAAAGCAAGGCCATTGTGGGATGCAGGAGGTTGAAGGTCTGGCTTCTGTAATTGCTTTCTCACTGAACATGGGTGTTGACAGGTCGATCTATACTCCCAGCCTGTCTCTCTCTTTCCCTAGTGGGGAAGGGCTCTGGGGAAGCAGAGCTCCAGTTCACATTGGTGGGGTTGTCTGTCCAGGGAAGTTTGGTTGGCATCTTGCTAGCATCGGAACCTGGTGGTTGAAAAGAGAGTTAACATACAAAGCCAAACAAATTGTTGACCAATCATGGACCTAAAGGCTGGAATAGTGCAAATGAAGAGTTGGTTCTCCCTTTTGTAGATTGCTAGTAGGCATATTTTAGTTATATTCCAAAAGGCCTGTGGCTATACTATTTTTTTTTCTTTTTTCCCCTGAGCCTGAAATCTGATATGCAGGTGGATCCAATTTATTGTCTGGGGAGGTGATATCATGGCTGGCAGAAGGACCAGAAAGCTGGATCAGGGAAGAGAGTAGCTCCCAAATATGAAAAAGGTGTATAAATGTCTAATTTTAACTATGTTAATTGTTAATGTAGGTAATTCAAGGTCAATAAGAACAAAATGACTTTCTTAATTAATTTTGAGAAAGGATTTGTGCTGACAAAATAACAAGCAAAAATAATATACTTAAGAAATAAAGATAATAAAAATTATTAATTATGAAATAAAATTAATATAGTGAATAAAATGTTATTATCAAAGCAGTTTTTTCCTTTAAACCTTCCATTTTTCAAATAAGTATTAGAAAATTAGCACCCATATTTTAATAAGAAAGATGTAAATTGGTTCTGCCTTTCAAAAAAGAAAATTAGAAAATATATCAAAAGCAGTAATGCTCACAGTTCTTGACCTTTTGATTATATGTATGTGGATTTATTCTAATAAAATATACTTACATGTTTACTATATTTTCCATGCAATAACATTTATCATAGTGCTATTTATAACTCTATGATAAATAAGTGAACCGACCCAATATTAAAGGGTTGGTTAAGCAAATACTAATATAGCAGTGGTGTACACTATTGCTTGTTTTGTAGAACAATTACTGGTAAAGGAAACACACATGGCATAAATTTATTTAATAATATATGTCATAAAAGAAAATATCTTAAGTGATCAAAGTGTTAATGAATATTTAAATTCATTCTTTTGATTTTGTAGTCATTTGAAGTTTTCATGTAGTTATTTATATATTGATAAATTAATCCCGCTTTCTCCCTTCTAGCACAAGTGCACTATAACCAGGCTCTGTCATCTATATAATAATATACTTAACATTTGATAATGCAATTATCCAAAATACATAAACTCATAAAAATCTATTGCCACAAAATCCAATTTAAAAATGGGAAAATTATTTAAATAGACATTGTGCCAAAGAAGTTATTTAAATGACCAACAGATTTTAATGTTCAATCATCATTACTTAAGTGGGAATACAAATGAAAATCACAGGGATTGAGAGTCTGGCAGTAGCACAGCGGATTAAGTGCACTTGGCAAGGCGCAAGGACCTGCATAAGGAATCTGGTTCAAGCTCCCAGCTCCTCACCTGCAGGGGAGTCGCTTCACAAGTGGTGAAGCACGTCTGTAGGTGTCTTTCTCTACCCCCTCTGTCTTTTCCTCTTCCCTCCATTTCTCTCTGCCCTATCAAAAAAACAAAACAAAAACCACAAGGATTTATTTTCTCACACTTCTTAGAGTGGTTATTTTCAAAGAGACAAGAGGTAAGTAGTCATAAATGTCTACATGGAATCCTTGTAAACTCAGTTGGGAATATAAATTGTTATAGTCACCAAAGAATAAGAAAATTCTTCAAAAATTATAAACAGTAACCACATGATCTAGCAGTTTCACTTTGAATTATATATATGAAGAAAGAAGATGAAATCTTTCTCTTGAAGAAATATCTATATATATCCACTACAGTAATATTCATAAAAGTCAAGACATTGAAAAATATCTAAGTGCCCATTAATAGATGATTGGATAAATATGTAGTATTTATACACAGTGTATTCAGTCATTAAAAAGAAAGAAGAGCTGCCATTTGTTATGACAAGAACGAAAAGCGAGGATATTATGTAAGTAGAATAATTCAAATAGAAGATGACAAATATTATATGATCTCACTTATAGTGAAATCTGAAATAACCAAACTCATAGAAACTGAGGACAGATTGGTGATGGCTAGGGTAATTGTAAACTTCCCTTAGGACTATCACATAACTATACATTTATCCTTTAACTATTGATTTCTCATTTTTCAGACTCATGGTGTTTGAGTCTTTTCCTCCAGATCTTACCCAAGTGAACTAGTTTATATAGTGAGAAAGGTTCTCTCTAATATTCAGGTTTATGGCTAGTTTGTGACCTTAGCTCTCTGATAGGTAGGTTCAAAGTAATGATTTTGCACTTTAGGGAACTTTTCTTCTTTTAGTGATTGGCAGTTGCTTTATTTTCAGGTTCATACTTTCTAAATGTAAGCACTCTAGGTTTTTGGATATGAAGATTACAATCTTTATTTGTTAGATTCTGCTTCTAGTATTTCATAAAATTCAGTCTGCTTATAAACAATGATGCATAGTACAAACAGATTTAAAAATTATATTTTCCATACCTGTACTTACTTGAAGTTAGAGGTTATTATCTCCAAAGATGCTATACTTATTCACTCTAAACTATTGAATAATAATAATAATAATAATAAACTGTAGTGTCTGAAAAGGGAGGATATGAGGTGTAGTTCATAGGGAAATAGCCCTTGTTTACCCACACAGGAATATCAGACACTGGATTGTATGAGCTGTGAGGTTCATCTGCTCTGGATCTTACACTCACCACCCCATTTTCTCCATTTCTGTATTACATTTTTTTTTAGCCTGGTGCCAAACTAACCTACTCTTTCTCCATTTTTAGATATGTATCAGCATGTTTGCAAATGGTGACTTTTTCCTCCCTTTCTAACCTGTGTACTGTAATCTATATCCAGAAAATTTCCTCTCAGAATTCAAATGTCATAATTTCTTTCTTGAATCTCACATCCAGAGGTTGTTCCTGTTTCTATTTCCCCTAAGGGTCTGTGTTCCCTTTATTGAGTCTGCTAAATTATGCAACTTTCAGTAGAATAAAAATGAAACTATATAAAATCCTCACAGTCAAGGTCAATTGTTAGCTGAGACCCAGACAAACAGTACTATATGTTAGTAACCAAATAATGTCTCCTTTTAAAAATTTCTTCAAAGAATAATAATCTATAAAGTGATTGTTCCCCACATAAAATGACTGGAACTTTGAATCCTAATTTATTCTCAGTGGTTGTAAGAAAAAGCAGGTCTCTTCAGTTATTGTATGCACAAACTCACCACCTCCCTCAGGGTTTCCACAGGTGTTCTCAGCTAATCTAAACTTCAAAGAATGGGTTAAGGAGTTTAGAACAGTAAGAAAGGACAAACTAGTGGATGATAACTGAGTTCATTTTCCTAGGCCACAGTTTTAGGCTTGTGACTAATATGCCTGTGACTCCATATTTTGATACAGTAACTCTTGTTAGCTTCTATGGTTTATATAGTAAAGCTACCCTTTATTTCTGGAGGAATTATTTGTGGTTTCACTTCACTAGTTTTGTAGTAAGTAGTATTACCACTTCACGCAAAAACAGTATGCAAGTTTGATGAAAATGTGTAGCTCTGTTTTTCTAAACCAGGCAATGAGTTTCTTTGTTAAAAGGAAATGATTATGAGATTTATATTGCTTTTTGCTTTGCATACTTGAAACTGGTTCTGCAAATGGTTCTGGCTAAAGGATTGCAGTACTGGCAGGGAGTTAGTGACATTATAAAGTATGGTTATACAATTCACTTTCCTAAATCATCTCTGAGACATTATGAGTTCCTTGGAATAAATTTTTATCTGCTGTCAATAAGCATAATTATTCTATCTTAAAGAAAACTACTTAAATAGTAGATTTTATTTTCTTCCTCTGGAGTATAAGGTGATTTTATGGATTGAAAATATTCAGCTTTAATGTTCAGATAGTTTTGGCTACACTGTGCTATACTTTTGCACCTAATATTTATGGTCCAATACAATGGAATGGAAGACAATAAATCTAACTATTAATTTTAGTTTTATCTGCTTCCTTTTATTTTAGAGTTACTAACTTAAGAGAAGTTATGAACCAAGCACAGAAATCAGAGCTACTATCTTAATCTATATATACTGAAGAATAATTTAAGTATACAGAGTTAAAGAAAAAAATCCCTCTTTAATATCCCCATAAAGTTCTAGTTATTTCTTTTTTAAAGTTCTTTATTTGGGGGTTAATGGTTTATTGACAGCAGTAAAATGCAATAGTTTGTACATGAATAACATTTTAACATTTTCCAGTTTTCCATATTACAATACAATACCCACTAGGTCCTCCTCTATCATCATGTTCCAGGACCTGACCTCCACCCACCCCCAAGAGTCATTTATTTTGGTGCAATACACTAACTCAAGTCCAAGCTCTGCTTAGTGTTTTCCTTTCTGATCTTGTTTTTTGACTTCTGTCTATGAGTGAGATCATTCCATATTCATCCTTCTGACTTATCTCACTTAACATGATTTCTTCAAGCTCTATCCAAGATGGGATGAAAAAAGATGAAATTGCCATTTTTAATACCTGGGTATATGTATATATAGACCAGAACTCCATTGTGTATATAGACCACAACTTGCTTAGCATCTCATCTGTTGTTGGACACCTGGATTTTGGCTACTATAAATTGCACTGCTATGAACATAGGCATACACAAATATTTTTGGATGGGTATGTTTGTTTCCTTAGGATATATCACCAGGAGAGGAATTACAGGGTCACAGGGCAGTTATTTATTCATGTGATCCCTGTAACACATAAAACTTGAATAGATGGGAATTTGTAAGATTTTCAAAAATATAATGAAAAGTGAGATCCATTCAAGTTGCTTGGAAAAGGAAATAAAACAACCATTCAATGCATACAGAAGTACAGTAGCTTCTTGACAAATTAGAATATAAAGAGCATAATAATAAACAGTATATATTTAATGCAATCCATTATTGACTTGTATTCTCCTTATTCCTACCTTCATAAACAGTCCAATTAAATAACAATCTTCTTCTAGCGTTTGCCCTTCTTCTATAGCCAGTCAACAGCATCAGGTTGAGCCTGATGTAAAGTTTCGAGACCTCCTTTGAATCTGGAGAGGTGGCAGTCATTGACTATGTGGGTCATAGTCTGTCTGTAGCCGCAGGGGCAGTTCGGGTCGTCTCTGGCTCCCCAGCGATGGAACATAGCGGCGCACCGGCCATGGCCTGTTCGATAGCGATTGAGGAGGGCCCAATCATAACGTGCTAGGTCAAAGCTGGGTTGACGCTTGCAGGGGTCTGTGATGAGGTGTTTGTTCTTTACCTCAGCTGACTGCCAGCTCTGTTTCAAACAATGACAAAATGGAACAAGGACAATTTTTTTTTTTTACTTTAACAGAGATGAGTTCACTTATAATTCATTCTTCTCTTTTGCAGGTTATTTGGAGTTAGCAAACAAAATTTTGGATAGCATAAGAAAAAGTGTGTGTGTGTGTGTGTGTGTGTGTGTGTGTGTACTCAAGCTAATTAGGCAGTAATTATTTCCTTTGAGTTTTTTGGCATTCATCAGAATAGTTCCAATAAGTGGGGAAAATTCTGAAATGATCCATGTATAGCTTTATCTTCTCCACTCTACACTCTATGATCCATTTCTTTTACAAATATTGTCATATTGTCAGAACTCTCAAATAAATAATAACTGATATTGTATCAAAAGAGCAAAAGCTTCAGTGATGCCCAAAGAAACTCCCCATCATGGTTTTGCCTGGTTCACAGTGGCCACCTGTGGAAGTCCACTCCTTGAAAAAGTATCTTTCCATTATTTTCGTCCCTAGTGTCCAGTTGTTTTCATTGTTTGTGTTATTATTACAGTGTACTTTTTTGCTTTCTACCACTGTTCAGTTTCTCAAATTCTCTTATCATAACCACCTCTCAAAAAGCATATAGTGGGCTTATACCTGTGAGTCTTCACTACTAAACTCTCCATGCATGGTTCATGCAAATAAATCCAAAGACTCATGTCTGAAACTTTGGAAACCTAAAGTAGCTTATATACTCGCTATCTTCTGCTAAGATGGAAAACATTATAGCACTAACTTCTGGGGTCCCCTACCTTTTAATAGTTAGTTTCAGGATCAGTAAAAGAAATGATCGTTTATTAATGATGGAAACAAAATAGACAAGAGGCATCTTTAGAAAGGCTGTAGCAGAGTATTTGTAACAAATACTGAAGCCATCATGTTTTAAATTTATTATTTTGATATTAGATAGAGCTAGACAGAAATAAATCTAGAGGGAAGGAAGAAACATTTGCAGCACTGCTTCGCCACTGACAAAGCTGTCCTCCTCCAGGTAGGGACCTGGGGCTCAAACCCAGGTCCTTGTGCATTATAACATGTGTGCTCAACCAGATGCACCACCACCTGGCCCTCTCAATTTTTTTCTAACAAGCTTTAAAAAAATCCCAGGTTTCCTCTAACTAACACTCCTAATGGGATCTTAGCAGATGTATGGCTGTCAGGGCCAACAAGTCTAACACTTCCTTATTCATCTCAGGTGCCTATCAGGCTATTGCAGTCATCCTAGCATAGGGCTTTGACTCCATTGGCACCTGTCAATGTTTAAGAACTCACAGAAGTTGTTAGCCCTGCAGTTTAATTACTTAGGCCAGGGACTGTGTCAACCTGAGACAGGCACAAAACTTGGCATGTGAAGATATATATATACACATATCTATTGAGAGAGTTTTCTGTTGTTTACAGTTAGTAAACAAGTCAAAGTCATTCTTTTTCTCATTCTTATCAAAGAAATCTTATTTCAAAACAAATTCTGTGAATTTTTGGAACCCAAGTAGCCCTACATGGGAAATGGTGGAGAAAGATCTGGTTCTAGTGCCTTCACTTTCAAGATGGAAGTAATTTAGTTCCTAAAGACTTGCACAGGAATAAACTTCCTCTTTCCTCCTGGTGTCTTTACACTGTTTTTGTTTGTCTGTTTGCTTTGGTTTTGCTTTTAATAAATACATAAATAAGTATTTTATTTCTGAGATAGTAACAACACAAGGAAACTTGCCAAGTATGATAGAGCAGAAAGGGAAGGGCTTTGGAACCAGACTGACTTGGGCCTTATAGTCTGACCAAATTTCAGAAGAAAAAACTTATTTTCTCATTTTTTTCTCAGCTAAATTAATGGAACTAAGAAACATATTCATATATGTATCAGAAAAATTATATATGAATACCTATGTGGAATACTTAAAATGGTATATGACATATAGTAGTATTCTTGGTAAAGTTTTCATTTCCTTCTATTATTATCCCTGTGTGCCACAACACACAGATATCTTTATATAGACAGTGTACACATAATTTTAACATAACTGACAGGAGAATTTCAAAGTCTGGTCATACATTATTTAGCCATACTTAGCTGTTTTTCAAACTTCTTCTAAGTATAAGATAATTGCTAGGATTTCTATCCCCAGTTAAAAAAAAAAAAACTTCTGAAGTTGGGTGGTAGTGCAATAGTTAAGTGCATGTGGCACAAAGCTCAAGTACCAGTGTAAGGATCCTGTTGGTATCTCCTAATTCTGCTTTTAAAAACCCCTTCTGTTTCATTTGGTTTAAATCCCTCCTGCTTAACACTGCATTCTATTTACATAACCACTGTATTCTATTTACATAACCACTGCGGTCTATTTACATAAATACCTTTTACATTTACATAAAGCACCACCTTCCCTCCAGGGCATTGGTGGTTTAGTGGTAGAATTCTCACCTGCTCCACCCCCTCTCCTTGTCACACCCTGATCCTCTCCTTGTCACACCTGATTTTCACCAGTCACTTTTCTCTCCACCCTCTCTGCGTCACATCCTGTTCACACCCTACCTGGGAAGTATATATAAAGACAACATTGTTCGTTTTAGTTAGTTGTTAGCTTAGTCTAGCTTGGTATAGATTGCGCTGCGTCCTGCATGAATAAAGAGATACTGTGTACAGCTCAACCATGAGTCCCTGGTCGTCTGTCGCCCGTCAGTGAAGCTCAGCCTGACGGGATCCCGGTTTGATCCCCCAGCTCCCCACCTGCAGGGGAGTTGCTTCACAGGCAGTGAAGCAGGTCTGCAGGTGTTAAACACACACACACACACACACACACACACACACACACACACACACACTTCTCTGATTTTATAAAACCATGTTAATATTTTCAAAATGTATGAAAATGTATCTCCAAAGAGATAAATTTGGAGACCATCAGAACGGCACATGCATCATCGCTAAGAAAAAGAGAGATTTGCTGAAGTTTGTGTCCTTTTCTAGATGCTTATGAGAACTGACAGAAAACCTTGTAATAGCTAAAATTTAATTCTCTCTTGATATTTTCATTTTCTCTACTACTTACTGAGAAAAAATTGACTGCAGTTAGAAAAGAAGTTGGCAATCAGTAAAGCACTAGAGTCCAGGATGTTACACACTGTCAAAAAATGAACTTTCCAATATGATTACAAATTACCCCTCTTTGGCCCTATTACATTTCGTAATTGAACTGTCACCTACTTGTTTTATTCATTACAATAATGGATTCAGCTAGTAAACATATGCAAAGTGTAGAAAGTAAAGTTACGAAGCAGTACAATATGCTGTGCATTTGAGCCATGGAAAGGCATCAATCAAAATCTCAGTTCTGTTAAAGCAGAATCTGGACTTTTGACAGAAATGATAAGCCTTTTTTCCAACCCTGCAGTAAATAAAGTGTTCCATTATTCCAATGAAATTTACTGGGTTGGTACAATGCATTTCAAATGACCCCATCCAAAAGTGGAGAGAGGATATGAACAGAATATTCATCAAAGAAGAAATCCAAAAAGCCAACAAGCATATATGAAAAAAAAATGTTCCAAGTCACTTATTGTGAGAGAAATGCAAATTAAAACAATGAGATACCACTTCATTCTTCACTGTGAGAATGCCATATATCAGAATCTACTGCAATAGCAAATGCTGGAGAGGTTGTGGGGACAAAGGAACCCTCCTTCACTGTTGGTGAGAATGTAAATTGGTCTAACCCTTATGGAGAGCTGTCTGGAGAATTCTCAGAAGGCTAAAAATGGACCTTCCATACGGCCTTTCAATTCCTCTCCTGGGGCTTGGCTTTTAAGGAGCCAAACACTCCCAACTAAAAAGATGTGTGTATACCTATGTTCACACAGCGCAATTTGTAAGAACCAAAACCTGGAGGCAACCTAAATATCCAACAACATATGAGTGGCTGAGAAAGTGGTGATTTAGATATATTACTCAGTTTTCAAACATCATGAATGCACCTTCTTTACCTCATCCTGGATGGAGCTTGAAGAAATAACATTTAATGAGATAAGACAGAAAGAGAAGGATGACTATGGGATAATCCCACTCATAGATAGAAGTTGAAAAATAAGAACAAAAAGGAAAACGCAAACCAGATTGGGTTTTGCATATTGCACCAAAGTAAAGGAGTCTGGGCACAGGGAGTGGTGGTGGGAAGGGAGTTTGGGTCCTGGTACACACTGGTGGAGGAGGACCATGTCAAGGGTGTAGAGTGTTTTTCCGAAAATTGAGAAAATTTTATATATGCACTAACAACTTACTGTGAATTTATTGTTGACTGTGAATAATTAATCCCCCCAGTAAAAATGTATTAGATATAATAGCTATTTTTTTCTTTCTCTTTTGTTGTCACCGAGACTTCATTATTCTGGAACATTTTTTTTGGAGGGATAGAGAGACAGATATAGAGAGATAGAGGGAGAGAAGGAAAGACACAATGCACAACTCCCCCCTAGTATGGTGGGAGCTAGGTTCAAAGCTGGGTAGCACACATGGCAAAACAGGCACACTATTCATGTGAACTAGCTTGCCAACTTGCCTCATGTTCTTCTTATTTCTTCTCTATTCTCCTAGTTCCCCTCCCTCTCTTTTCTCCTTCTCTACTTTTCTTTTTTTATTTGCTCTAGAAAAATGTGGAAAAGACTGCTTTCTAAATGCCTAACATTTTTTGCATTATTTAAAAATTATTCTAATGCTTACTTATTCCCTTTTTGTTTCCCTTATTGTTTTATTGTTGCTGTAGTTATTGTTGTTTTTATTGTTGTTGTCATTGTTGGATAGGACAGAGAGAAATGTAGAAAGGAGGGGAAGACAGAGAGGGGCAAAGACAGACACCTGCAGACCTGCTTCACCGCCTGTGAAGTGACTCCCCTACAGGTGGGGATCCGGGGGCTCGAACCAGGATGCTTACTATTGTCCTTGAGTTTTGCACCACCTGCGCTTAACCCACTGTGCTACCGACCAACTCCCTACATTATTTCTTAATTGTACATCTTTTTCTTTTTTGTGTGTGTATCAGTTGCAGACTTCACACTGCACAGTCCACCTTTCTTAGACTCCATGCTTTGTTTGTCTGATCCTTCGTCAGACACAGGATAATAGAAAAGAAATGGAGTGAGGCATGAAGGCATCACAGAATTGTCTCAATATCCTTGAAGATTCCTTTTACATGATGCTTCCAAGTGGTGGAAAGCAACTTGAACCCAGTTAATATCACATACTAAAGTACACATTCTACCAGATGAGCCACTTTTGGCTTTCCAACTAAAATTTTATATGGGATGTAATGCATCTTTCTAGTATATTTCCTTTTTTTTTTAAGTGGTTCTAAGCAATAAGTTGTTAGAAAATATGTGGTGTATATTTTCTAGCAATGCTACTTTAAAAAAACTGATTAAACTGCTTCCTAGACTATAATGAAAAGCCAACCAATTCAGACTATGAGTTGACCTTACGATAGAAATCATAGAACAGGAGGTATAGCAGTAAAGAGGAAGAAACATGAGTTATGGTGATACTAGAACTTTCACAATTTTCTACATATTCAGATTCTTTTTGCCTAAGGGTGCTTCTTTTTCTTCTGTAATGTGAACTTTTATCAACTTATGATAAAAATACTATTCCCTATTATTCCAATGAATAATATTATTTTTCTGGGTATTATGATTAAAAGTAACCTCCAAGGGCCTGTTGATAGAACATAAAAAATTAAAAAATAAATAACAAAACATGTGTTGCCATGAACAAGCATCCAGGTCCAAGTCCTTACCTGCAGTACAAGTTCCAAAGAGTCTCCTTCTCTCTCTCTCGTCTCACTCTCTTTCACTTTTTCTGCCTCCATCAAAAAAAGAGAGACAAAAAAAGACATATTAAAGGGTTTAGATTTTTAAAAATGCAAAATGCTTAAAATATAAATAAAAAATAAAATAATTCCCCCAAATCAATACCTAAGTAAACATATAAATAACAATACAAAACAAGAAACCATTAATGCCAATTAAATTTATAAAACAATTTAATCTAAGGCATGTATAGGCAATGAGAAAACTTGTAGTCTCTAGAACAAATGAATATCTCAAAATTGTTATAAGGAAGAGAGATAGTTAACTTTGGTCTAAGCTTCCCCAGAGCTATTTGTCTGTGGATTCTTTTCTTGTAAAAACAAGTCTAAGATCTTACAGAAAAATATTATTGCTTAGAATTATTTTATGAAACATTACTAGAGATTTCTCAGAACATATAACACAATGAAACTTTGGACTGTGACTCAGGAAAATGAAGTTTGAGTCTTCATTACCAGTTATTAGCCATTAAGAATATTTTTCTTCAAATGATGGACTACGAATTAGACTGATAAAATACTTTCATGACTAAAATTACATAAAACTCACAGATTCATCTTGAGCAAATAATTGCCTTTGGTGTATGCATATGCAGCATATTCAAATAGCTTCTATAATATCTAAAAGAAAAAAGAATATAATGGGACCTTTATTTTTAATATCCCAAGTTTCAAAAAAAACCAAATGTGAAAAGACAGGATATGACTCTTGTCTCATGAGTTTTCTTTTTCACACTCTTTCCAAGTTTTATTTAATAACTATAAGGGCTGACAATGATATTCATTTTATAATTAGAAGCTGGAGCAGGTTAATTATTCAGGTAAGTTTGATGAGATACTTATTATTCTTGAACTATGTGAAAGCTATCTACCTTATGACTTGAAATTTCTGCTAAAATATGAGAAATATTCTTATAGTAAAGGTTGTTTTAGGGTTGTTGCAGCTGTGGGAATTATTCTTTATATTAAATATGAATACCTTCTAATATAGCTGACCTCGGCATTTCAGAAAAATTAAACAGGACAAACATACTTTTGCCCCTGTTCTTATGGGAAACTTATATGAAAGATTTTCCTGGTGTTTCTCTCCTCTCTCCCTGGTCAACTAGGAATACCAAAGGAGACCACCCATGACAGCAATAAGACAGGACCAGAATGACTTCAGGAACCTACCAAATCACCGGTGAGTGGAAATACATGTGGCTCGCAGACATTAGCCTAGGGAGAGATTAAATGGCTGGTAAGAGTCCAGCAGTTTACCAGTTGAGGCACCACCTCAGTCTGTTTCACCAACAAGGGGATGGCTGAAGGAAGGAGAGGAATCCCTGGAGACTCACCAAGTGAAACTCTGAGTCTCCATTGCTACTGCCCTCAGAATCTGGAGCAGCTGCAGGAGGCCCTATGCTGACATCAGAGGACATAGAACTAATGAAGAAACTCAGGAGATCTATACTTCTGTGGCCTAGTGGTGGGGCTGTGTGTGGGACTATGTAAAAGCTTCGTAGAGCTTAGGGTAAACTCCCTCCATCTTTGGATGGACGTCTAGAAAGACACCCCCTTGTTAGCCTCTCTCCATATAGAGATGAAACAAGAGGGAAAAGTCTCCTAGACTCAGTTTCCCCTTGTTAGACTCTCAAGCCCATGGAAATCTCATAGTGTCTCCCCGCTTCTTCTTCTAGCATTTGCCCTTCTTCCGTAGCCAGTCAACAGCGTCAGGTTGAGCCTGATGTAAAGTTTCGAGACCTCCTTTGAATCTGGAGAGGTGGCAGTCGTTGACTATGTGGGTCATAGTCTGTCTGTAGCCGCAGGGGCAGTTCGGCTCGTCTCAGGCTCCCCAGCAATGGAACATAGCGGCGCACTGGCCATGGCCTGTTCGATAGCGATTGAGGAGGGCCCAATCATAACGTGCTAGGTCAAAGCCGGGTTGATGCTTGCAGGGGTCTGTGATGATGTGTTTGTTCTTGACCTCAGCTGACTGCCAACTCTGTTTCCAAGAGACTGGAACAGAGAAGTTCAGTGTAGGCGTAGGGGACCAGATTGGGTGACGAGACGTCAAGCATTGGACAGGGTGGGTGAAGATATCCGCGTATATTGGCAGGTCCGGTTGAGCATAGAGGTGGGAAATGAACTTAGATGATGCCGCATCCCGACAAATATCTGGCGGGGCGATGTTGCTGAGAACTGGCAGCCATGGAACCGGGGTGGAACAGATGGTTCCAGAAATTCTCCCCACTAGCAGCAGGCCACATGGCTGCCTGATTTAAGGTTAATTCAAAGTTCACATAGTCACCCAGAGTTCACACAACCACCTCACTTTTGATCATAAAGGAGAACACACTCCATCAAACACCTCCTCAACACCAGACAGTAACCTCAAAACTCTATTTCCTTATGTGCTTTGATATCTATGATTTACATCAACCCTTGTTTATCTTCTCTCTATCTCACCCTACTGGTTTAACCCCTATGCTTCTCTCAAATGCCTTTAGATAATTAGCAGTTGCATTATGGAGAAAAATTGTTTTGACCTTTATGTATCACATCAATTCTTGTCATACCAGCCCCCTACCATAGGGGCAAGCTGACCTTTAAGAAACCTGTAATTTCTGATGTATTTGAAAAAGTTCTTTGTTTAAATCTCTCTATATACCCAAGCCTACCCCTGAATAAATCAAGAGTGTTCGTATCAGAATCCTCCCCAAATCACTTTCTCTATCACATAGTCTCTTGAGCTAGTGATGAAGTCTCAGTAAGCTTACCTTCCTGGCTAGAGTCACTCCATGTGAGCCCCTGCAGCTCTGAAAGTCTCTTTGCATAACTACTGGATTATCTCTGCCTCACCCTGCTTTATCTCTTGGTCAGGAATCAGTGATTAAGCTAAGAAGCCTACTTATAGTTTAAAAGCCCTCAGGCTCCCATAGCCAACAGGAAAAAAAAAAAAAAAAAGAACAAGAGGCTTTTAAGCCACTGAGCTCCAAATAAGGGATTAAAATAATATTGAAACAACTGTCAATTGCCACAGCTATGAAATATTTAATTAACTTACTTAGACACAAGTCAACCCAGGCAATAGTGATCAGTAATTTGAAAAGTAATGAGAGAGGGACCCCATAACATACTATATAAAATGGTTAAACCAACAAGAAGAAATCTTGGAGAAAAGAAACAGGACAAGAGTCCAGCTAAAATCCCCCTAAAGATTGAAGCACAAATAATGAGGTTAACATCTTAACAGTATTTAAGGAAATAATCACAGGAGTGAGGGAAGAGTTTGAAAGAATTGTCAACAGAAATGCAGAAACAACAAAAGAGACCCTGGGAGAAAACACTAATTATTTCAAGGTTATTAGAGAGCTATAAGCTGAAATAGCTGAGCTAAGAATACAACTAGCTGAACAAGCTAAAACAATATCAGAACAGGGTAACAAAATAGATGAACTCCAGAAAACAGTAGAGGGGAGAGAGAATAGATTCAATGAGGCTGAAGACAGAATTAGCAAGACCGAGGACAAATTAGAGTCAATTAAAAAAGAAGCAAGAGATCTTAAAAAGAGATTAAGAGATACTGAAAACAAGAGCAGAGACCTATGGAATGACTTCAAAAGAAATAAAGAAATAATATATGCATTATTGGCTTACCAGAGGAAGAAAGAGTGGGAAGGGAAAAAGCATTCTTCAGGACATAATATCTGAGAACTTCTCTAGTCTAGACAACATCAAAGACATAAAGGTTCAAGAAGCCCAGAGGGTTCCAAACAGAATTAACCCAGACTTAAAGACACTAAGACACATCATATTTAGAATGGAATGAAATAAGGATAAAATAAGGATCATGAAGGCTGCAAGAGAAAACCAAAGAGTCACGTACAGAGGAAAACCCATAAGATTAGCATCGGACTTCTCCACAAAAACACTGCAGGCCAGAAGAGAATGGCAGATATCTATCAAGTACTCACTGAGAAAGGATTTCAACCAAGAATACTGTATCCTGCTAGACTGTCATTCAGACTAGATGGAGGCATAAAAACCTTCTCAGACAAGCAACAGTTGAAGGAATCAACTGTCACCAAGTCTGCCCTTAAAGAATTTCTGAAAGGTCTCCTATAAACAGTCAGACCACCATAAATAGGCCATATATCAGAACACTCTAAAACTCTACTAGAATGGCGTTAAAATATCTTCAGTCTTTGATATCAATAAATGTCAATGGCCTGAATTCACCTATTGATAAGCACAGAGTAGGAAGATGGATCAGAAAACACAACGCAACAATATGCTATCTACAGGAAACTCATCTAACTCAACAAGACAAACACAGACTCAAACTGAAAGGATGGAAAGCTATCATACAGGCCAGTGACCCACAAAAAAGGCAGGAAAAGCTATTCTCATATATGACATGATAGACTTTAAAATAAACAAAATTTAAAAGATAGGGATGAACAATACTTAATGCTCAGTGGATCAGACAATCAAAAAGACTTAACAATTATTGACATTTATGCACCCAATGAGAAGCCATCAGAATACATCAAACATCTACTGAATGAGTTACAGCAATATATTAACAGCAACACAGTAGGGAAATTCAACACCCCACTCTCTCCACTGGACATATAATTCAGGCAGAAAATCAATAAAGAGATGAGGAGCTAAATGAGGATACAGATAAACTAGAACTATTGGACATTTTCAAAGTCATTCATCCCAAGAAACTGGAATACACATTCTAATCAAGTTCACATGGGTCATTTTCAAGGACAGACCAAATGTTAGGCCACAAAGACAGATACAGCAAATTCAAGAGCATTGAAATCATCCCAAGAATTTTCTCAGACCACAGTGGAATTATACTAATACTTAACAATCAACAAAAGATTAGTAGTAGTCTCAAAATGTGGAAGCTCAACGGTACACTACTTAACAACTACTGGGTCAAAGAGGAAATAAAGGAATAAAGGAAGAAATCAAAATGGTTCGAAGCTCAGTGAAAATGAAGACACAAGCTATCAAAATATTTGGGACACAGCTAAAGTAGTAATGAGAAGGCAGTTCATAGCCATACAAGCACACATTACGAAATAAGAAAAAGCACAAACAGCCTGATTGCACATCTTAAAGACCTAGAAGAAGAACAAAGGAACTTTAAAGCAACCAGAATGACAGAAATCACTAAAGTTAGGGCAGAAATAAATATCATTGAAAATAAGAAAACCATACAAAAGATTAATGAAAGTAAATGTTGCGTCTTTGATAAAGTGATCAAAATCAACAAACCTTTAGACAGACTCCCCCCCCAAAAAGGGAGAAGACCCAAATAAATTGGATCATAAATGAAAGGGCAGATATCACAAAAGACACCGCAGAAATTCAACATACCATGTGAAGCTTATATGAACAATTATATGCCACCAACCTAGAGAGCTTGGAAGAAATGGATGATTTCCTGGATACCTACGAACTTCCAAAACTAAGTAAAGAGGAATTCGGTAACATGAACGGGCCCATCACAGTTAAATAAATTAAAACAGTTATCAAAAATCTTCCCCAAAATAAAAGGAATGGACCAGATGGATTTACAAATGAATTCTACAGAACCTTCAAAGAATAACTAATACCTCAACTTTTAAAAGTCTTCCAGAAGATTGAAGACACTGGAATACTCCCTTCCATCTTCTATGAAGACAACTTTGATACCAAAAACAGACAGAGACACAACCAAAAAAGAAAAATACATACCAATGTCTCTGATGAACATAGATGCTAAAATATTGAACAAAATTCTAGCCAACCAGATACAGCATTATATTAAAAAGATTGTTCATCATGACCAAGTGGGGTTTGTCCCAGGCATGCAAGGTTGGTTTAATATACGTAAATAAATCAACGTGATCCACCATATCAATAAAAGCAAGATCAAAACCCACATGGTCATATCAGTAGATGCAGAGAAAGCCATTGACAAAATATAATACCCCTTTATGATCAAAACACTACAAAAAGTGGGAATGGATGGAAAATTCCTCAAGATAGTGGAGTCTAAATATAGCAAACCTACAGCCAACATCATACTCAATGGTGAAAAACTGGTAGCATTTCCCCTCAGATCAGGTACTAGACAGAGATGCCCACTATCAGCATTACTATTCAAAATAGTGTTGGAAGTTCTTGCCATAGCAATCAGGCAGGAGCAAGGAATTAAAGGCATACAGATAGGAAGACAGGAAGTCAAACTCTGTCTATTTGTAGATGACATGACAGTATACATAGAAAAACCTAAGGAATCCAGCAAGAAGCTTTTGGAAATCATCAGGCAATATAGTAAGGTGTCAGGCTACAAAATTAACATTCAGAAGTCAGTAGCATTCCTTTATGCAAACACTAAGTTAGAAGAAGATGAAATCCAGAAATCAATTCCTTTTACTATAGCAAGAAAAACAATAAGATATCTAGGAATAAACCTAACCAAAGAAGTGAAAGACTTGTATACTGAAAATTATGAGTCACTACTCAAGGAATTTGAAAAAGATACAAAGAAGTAGAAAGATATTCCATGTTCATGGGTTGGAAGAATTAACATCATCAAAATGAATATTCCCCAATAAAGAAATTAAACAGAAGAAAGATTTTCCTGTTAGAAAAGAAAAGATCTTAAAGTTAATTCATTAGTCAATATTTGTTTCTTTGTGGACACACGTATCCACAGAAATGCTCTAATGCTTTTTCTGTTTAAATTCTTAATTTGAATTTTTGATGCTTTCATATTTTGTCTTGTAGAACTTAACTTTATTAGATCTAACAATAAATTATTTTTTACATGAACTTATCAACTTTTCTAGAACTTACTTTCACAGAGATATTTATTTCAAATTTGCCTGATAGAGCAATTATAAAAGGATTACTTGATTCAATTAGTATTTTTAAAAAGATTTTATTTATTTATTAATGAGAAAGATAGGAGAGAGAAGGAGAAAGAACCAGACATCACTCTGGTACATGTGCTGCCGGGGATGGGGATAGAACTCAGAACCTTATGTTTGAGAGTCCTGTGCCTTAGCCACTGTGCCACCTCCCGGATCACCAAGTAGTGTTGTCTTAATTTATGGGTTTCTCTCTTAATCTTATTTTATACAGTGCCCCCTCCAACAATCTGTTTAAAGTCTTTTGAATGTTAAAATAGTTTTCCAAGTTACTTTTGAAAGATAAAACAAAATACCAAAAGTCACAAATGTATAACCAAATCTGAAAGGTCTTTGCACTAAGTATTTCATATGGATGTAAGTTCATGGAAGATTTTGTTGAAAGTCTATCTACAAATAAATATCTCCTTTCAGATCATATGGTGAATCATACAGGTCATATATACAGCAAAAAGAAAAAAAAAAGAAGACTGTTTGTTCCACTAGTATTTTTTTTTTCATTTTAATCTACTCTTCATATTATTGCCCTTGGTTGCTTCTCATGACCGAATTCGCATAATAACATTAAATTTTCATCACATTGTTTCTGATCACTGTGTTGTTTTAATAGCAAGTGCCAACTTTGTTCTTATGACTGACACTTAAATTCATGAAAATCAGTTGCTAGATCCCACTACTATGGGGGGCGCCTAACTTGCTCCTATGCTACTGTATTTCAGGCTACTTGTAAAATGCTTTACTCATCTAATTCTAGGAATATTGCAAGAAGCTGAGCAGATCTGGCCCACTTTCATTTTCCTCTTATTTCTTGCCAGAAAGACAAAAACACTTTCAGTCTTTCATCCTAGGGTTTTACTTTCTTTTTAAAAATATTTTTATTTATTGTTGGATAGAGATTGAGAGGGGGAGATAGAGAAAGAAAGAGACAGAGAGACACCTGCAGCCCTGCTTCACCACTCGTGAAGCTTTTAGCCTATAGGTGGTGACTAGTGGTTTGAACCTGGGTCTTTGCACACTGTGACCTCTGCACTTAACCAGGTGCACCACCACCTGGCCCCCTGGTCTTATTTTCTAGAATCACTTCTCTTTCTTATATTTATCTGAGTCCTTCCTAAAACAGTAGCTGAGACAAGAATTTGGGTACGAGTAACTTATCTAGGAATGAAGAAATCCTAGGACAGCAAAGAGTACTTAGGGTACAGAAGGAGTGACTCAAGAGTAAGAAAGGGTTTATCATTCAAGCTTATTCTATGGGTCATCAGGATGGATCCACTAATATATCATAAGTACAGAATAAGTCTCAGAATAGCGTTGGAGGTGGCACAATGGTTAAAGTGTTGGTCTGTCAAGCATGAAGCCCTGAGTTTTATTTCTGGCATCATATATGCCAGAGTGCTATACTGGCACTTTATTCATAGTCCCCATCCTGCCTTAAGTCAACGAATAAATATTAAAAAAACAAGGTCCTTTCTTCCTGAAGGACCAAAGACTGGGTAATTAATCCACTATTATCCATTTCAAATCCTAAGAATGCTTCCTCTTCCTGGGGGCACGGTCCCCCTGTAATTCTGGGCTATGCTGCATGTGGGCCAAAAGATCTGCAGCTGCCCAGTTGTGTTCCTAGGGTCAAATGATGTCATGCCAAAGTAACAACTGTGAAAAAAAAAAAAAACTGAGGTGAGTGTCACAGAGGGCACTAAGTCATCAACTACTGCTCAAATATGTATAGATAACTGTTGCTGATTAACAAATGTATGATATAACAGTGGCCTATTGTATATTTCCTTAACTATTAAGGCTCAATTCCTTCAAAATGAGTATGCTAGTAAAACAGAAAAGTCACATAAATGCAGATGTGTAAGGCAAAACATATTAAATTAAATCATATTATAAACTTTCCCTTTACTGATTTCTCCACAAATCTCCATTTCATTAATTTTGTGATTTTTGCTTATGACTACTACCTCAACTGAGGAACACTACAATGTAATTTATTTTTTAATTTGGATTTTGAAATAGTTGTAGAATTATAGAAGGCTGTAAAATAATAGTGTACCATAGATTATTCTTCCAGCTTTTCCAAGAGCAACACATATTTATTTCTCCATTTCTCTTTCAAACTGCACACACAGAACTCTGGTTTATGGTGGCGTGGGATTGAAACTTGGACTTTGGAGCCTCAGACAGGAAAGTCTCTTTGCATAACCATTATGCTATCTACCCCTTTCTCTATTTACATGACTGTAACTATATACTTGTCCTACTACCCCATCCCCACCTCCAGAAAAGAAAAAAAAATATATTTGTGCTAGGGGATTAGCTGGCAAAGTGCAAGAGACCTTGCCTTGCCATAAGCAAGGTTTCAGAGTTTTATATTTCAACCCTGATCCTACATGACTAACTATTAACAGCACCAAAGAGGCTTCCTGAGGGGGGAATTGTACTATACTTTTCTCCTCTCTCCTTCTCTTAAATTACCCCCCCCAACACACACACACACACACACACACACACACACACACAGCAAAGCATTGGCTCAGGACATTTAGCAGTGGCACTATATATGCAGGTGACCCTGATACCACATTAAAATAAAATGAATATGTCTGGGAAGATAATGGCTATGCAAACAACATTGATGCCTAAAACTCTGTGGCTGTAGGTTCAGTCCCCAGCTTCACTATAAATCAGAGCTGAGCAATGCTCTAGTCTCTCAGTTTGTATCTTTTTATCAGTATCTCTCTCATTAAAATAAATAAAAATACTTTTAAAATAAAAGCTATATTTGAGCCATCTGGAGAAATTCATTTTAATGACCACTATAATCAGTATTGTAAAGGTTAAAGAATTTCCTCACTTTTGCTTTATAAACTACCCCTGTTGTCATGGAGCCAAACTTCACTTCTAACTACATTCTTCTTTTTCAAGAACTGTTTGTTTCTTAATAAAATATTCCCATGAAAAAGGATATCTGAAAATGATACAAAAGTTTTTAACTTCTGACTAATGTTTCTCAACAACTGCACTGTAAAAAAAAAAAAAAAAAAAGTGCAGGAAGATGATTCATTTGAGGAAGCTATATCTTTACTTTTTTTCCCTCTTCACCAGGTGACATTTTGTCCTGAAAATCTCCACAGATGAAGTCTTTTTGTGCATTTGCTGGCAGAAAAGAGAATTTCAGGATGGACTGCTTGTGCCAAAGATAGTTTCTAAAGAGGCATTTTCTATTGAAGGCAGTAGACTTATTTCAGTGATTAAGTTTAACCTATCCAAAGAGAGAGGCAGTTTGGTGATGGGAAAGACTGTGACCTTGGAGCCCCTCAACTGGGAAGGATGATAAGGGATTTTCAGCTTCAAAGGAAGTTAATTGTACCTGTCCAAATATAGTTCCATTGAGGAAGATGAATCCTGTAAAGCTTTGTATGCTTGGTGGCTGACAAGTACTAGACATTAAACTCAGCAGCCTTGGCCAGCAGCCTCCTGTCTTCAGACTTGGCCCAGAGGGATGAAACCTCAGTTTTGCTGCTACATTAGCTGGACCATGTGGATAAAAACACAGATCCCTAAGCTGGCAAACAGGGGTTGTTCTGTTTCTCAGTGTGTTTTAAAAGATGATCAAGTTGCAGAGTTCTGATAGAATAGAGTGGAGGTAGAACCTTGAGAGCTGGCTAGTGTTAAAAATTCATGAGAATTTGGAAACTTGAGCCAAGATTTTATTTTATGATTTGAATTTTTAATTTGTTACTAATTGTATGTTACAAGATTATAAAATCAGAATGTATAGTTCCACACCACACATACAACCAAAGTTCTGTATCCCCACTCTATCACCTCCCAAAGATATGCATCATAGTTCTCACAATTGGGCGTGTGGGTGTGTGTATGTGTGTTTGGAATGTTCACATGAAACAGATCTTGTCTTTCATCTCTTTACATATTTGTTGAGCATTATCACTTTCAGTACTGTCCATTTTATTCCAAAGGACACAATATTATATTTTTGATTGCACAGTAGTATTCCAAGGAATATATGCCCCATAACTTCTTTAGTCAGTCATCTGTTGATAGGTATTTAGGCTGCTTCTACTCTTTGGCTATTCTGAATAATGCAGCTACAAACATTGGGATGCATATGTTCCTTCAGATTAGTATTTCAGTGTCCTCTGGATAAATGTCTAAAAGTGAAGTCACTGGATCATACGGTAGTTCCATTTTTATTTGTTAGGGACTCTCCATATAGTATTCCAAAGGGGCTGTTCTAGCTTGCATTCCCACCAGAAGGGAAGCAGAGTTCCTTTTTCTTTTTTTTTTTTTTTTCCTCCAGGGGGTTATTGCTGGGGCTTAGTGCCTGCACCATGAAACCACTGCTCCTGGAGGCCATTTTTTTCCCCTTTTTGTTGCCCTTGTTGCTATAGCCTTGCTGTGGCTATTATTGTTATTCTTGATGTCGTTCGTTGTTGGATAGGACAGAGAGAAATGGAGAGAGGAGGGGAAGACAGAGGGGGAGAGAAAGACACCTGCAGAACTGCTTCACTGCCTGTGAAGCAACTCTCCTGCAGGTGGGGAGCGGGGGATCTAACCTGGATCCTTATGCCGGTACTTGCAGCTTTGTACCATGTGCCCTTAACCCACTGCACTACCACCCGATCCCCATCAGAGTTCCTTTTTCTTCACATCCTCTTCAATACCTGTCATTTCTGGGTTTGTTGATGTAAGACATTCTCATATGTGAGATGGTATCTCAGTGTAGTGTTAATTTTATTTCTTTACTGGTAAGTGAAGTGGAACATTTCTTCATGTGTCTGTGGGCCATGTGTATCTCTTTAGATAATTGTTTGAGTTTTTGGATCATTTTTTATTGGGTTATTTTTGCTTCTTTTATAGATCTGTACGAATTCTATACAGATGTTTGATATCAGTGGTTTGTCTGATTGTGATATACAAATATATTCTCCTGCAATTACAGAGGCCTGGTCTTCCACCTTCTGCACCCATAATGGTACTGGGTACATACTCCCAGAGAGATAAAGAACAGGAAAGTTTTCAAGGGATGGGATGAGATATGGAACTCTGGTGGTGGGAATTGTGTGGGATTGTACATCTCTTATCCTATGATGTTGCCATTATTTTTTTATTTTATGAATAAATTTTAAAAAGAAAGATTCCTGGTGACAAACATGCCAGGTCCCTGTGGAATTGGGGGTCAGGTGCCTGTGGAATTGGGGGTTATCTTCCCTATTATTTCCCCCCTCTGTTGGTATGAACCAAAATTCTTCTTGGGGTGCAGAGCGTGGGAGTTCTGTCTTCTGTAGTTGTTTCATTGCTGGACATGGGTGTTGGTAGGTCGATCCATGCTCCCATAGTGTTTCTATCATTTCCTGGTGATGCAGGGCTCTGCTGTTTGTAATATGGGCATGCTTTGCTGCTATAAACTTCCCTCTGAGGACAGCTTTTGCCCCACAGAACCTGATAGTTTGTCTCTTCATTTACAATTTTCTTTTAATTTCTTCAGTGACCTAGGTATTATTCAGAATTGTATTATTCAGTCTGTTCAGTCTACATTTTTAACCTCATTGCTTCATGATCAGAAAAGATACTTTTTTTTTTCTTTTTATAATTCCAGTATTTATTAAGGCTGTCTTTGTATCCCAACACATGGTTCATTCTTGAGAATATTCCATGTGCACTTGGAAAGAATATGTATTATTGTTTGGGGGGATAAATGGTTCTTAATATATGTTAAGTTAATCTTATCTATAACTTCTAGTAAGGCCTCTATGTTCTTTTTCTTTTCTTTTTTTTTCCTCCAGAGTTATCACTGAGGTTCGGTTCTGGCACTATAAATCCACACTTCGGGGAGTCCATTCCCCCCCCCCCCATTTTATTGGATAATATAAAAAAAAACATTAAGAGAGGAGAAGGAGATAGAGAAGAGAGAAAGATAGACATCTACAGACTTGCTTCAATGCTTGTGCAGTGTCCCTCGGGAGGTGGAGAGCCTGGGGCTCAAACCCAGACCCTTAGTACTGTATGCACTTAACTGGGTATACCACTGCAGACCCCCTCCTTGTTAATTTGTCTCTTGCTGTGAGTGGTGTGTTGAGTATTGATGTCTCCAACTAATACTGTGCTGCTGCTGTTGATGTCTCCCTTAAGGTCAGTAAGTCAGTTATATATTTGAGTGTGCACATATTGGGAAAAAAAATATATATGATAATTATGTATTCCTGTTGGATTGATCCTCTGACTAATGCATATATATATATATATATATATATATATATATATATATATATATTTATAACAGTTGTTATTTTAGCTAGGGCCCAGAAGCGGTGTGTCTTAGCTTCTAATCTCCCAATTTGGCCCAGCTGTCCCTGTGTATGGCTTTTTAGTCCTGGGAATCTCTCATCTCCCCCTTAACCCTTTTCCGTCCATGAGCCAAGTGTCTGTACTTACCTACGGCTTGGTGAGTTTCTGAAGAAATCCTGGTTATATTTTGTTAAGTTTTCAGGCAATTTCTGTTGTTTTTCCTAGTTGACTGGGGAGAGTGAAATGAGTCTGCTATTACTCCATGGCCACGCTTCTGGAAATCTGCTTCAGCCAAGATTATAAATATTGACTATCTATAATCCAAATGCCACAGAGTAATCCATTTATATTATGCAAAAGTTTTAGAGGGCATTAAATCAACTAGAAAATTCTTAGTGCTCTGGAGGTATCTGCTCAATATACCCATATTCATTTTATTTTAGTAAAATAAAGCAGGCCAAATAAATTGCTTTTACATCAATGTTAAGCTTCTTTCCCTTCAATATGTCAGAAAACCAATATTGCCTTGTAGAAGAAAACGCCTTGACTCATAAAGTGTTAGTGTGCCTACCTGTTAAGAAATACCTACAAAGTGAATTTTGACATTTGGAGTGAACAGATTAATGCATTCTTTAGACAGATACTATAATTGCAGAAAACCAAGGAAAGCAACCCTTTCCTGTAGGTCACCTGTAGAAATAAGACTGCAGCAGAAGATGGCATGTTATGATTTACATTACATTTAAAATAACAACCAAAGAAATCTTTTCTTCCCCTTCTAGCTTCATTTCTCTTCTTTCCTTTCCTTTTCACAATAATAATTCAAAAGTGTCTGTAATTCTGCCTCTTTCAACTCTCTTGCCTATGTTGCTAATCTAAACTACACACATGCTGTATAAATATACTTTCATTGATAAATCAAAGAACCTATTTCCTGCCACTATATTTCTTGACTTACAGTAGCAGTTAACTCCAGATATCACTCTCACCTGATTTTTCGCTTTATTTCTCCAAATCTCCTACCTAGTATCTTATTGGATGACTACTTACCTACTTTGAGGCAGTCTGGTGCAGGAACAATTCCACTGTTTCCTGACTGATTGTTTTATTTATTTTATTTCATATATAAATGATTTCACAGTACCACTTCTTTTGTGAGGCTTCCCTGGTGCAATGAGCCTCCTATGTGCTACCAGGTCACACTGTATAGGGTGAGCCATCTCCAGTTCCTTGGATGGTTCCTTTTATCTCTCCTCTATATCTAAAATGCTAAATACTTAGACCAAAATTTCAGTACTTCTTTTATGCCCTCCCATACTTGTTATTTTGGTTATCTCATGCTTGACCTTGGTTAAAAACACTACTGAAATACTGAGAGTTCTTAAGAATATTCCTTTAATCTCACCCTCTCTCCTGAAATTGAACTTTGAGATTCTACTGCCTTTTTTTTTAAGCTTCTGTACTTGAATGCCTAATAAAAATGGTGATACATATGGAATGATTTTATGGCAGAATGGATATCTTTGTTGTATAGGAATTCCAAAGACATAGTCATCTTAGAGACTACAGTTCTCTGTGCTTGTTATATAGTTTGCTACAAATATAATTGCCCTATTTCTCTCTCTTTCTCTTATTTCTAAGTGTAAATATAGAGTAAATGCTGAGTAGATTAGGGGACTTTGGGTTTTAGACATTTAGTCAACTTACCTCAACACTTGGTAAATAACCTCAAGTACAGAACATCAGTTTGCTGGAACTTAAAAAAAAATGAAGCATGTATCCATTTACTTAAGGTCCAGTTTCTATTCTGCATACTGAAGAAATAATAGTAATAAAATAGATTTCTTTAAAAATTATTTAGTTCTAATTTATTTATTCATTATTGGATAGAGACAAAGGGAAATTGAGAGTGGAAGGGGAGGGAGAGAGACAGAGAAATGCCTATTTCCCTGCTTCACCACTTGTGAAGTGGGGACCATGGGCTTGAACCTGGGTCTTCGCACACTGTAATGTGAGCGCTTAACTAGGTGCGTCACTGCCTGGCCCACTATAAAATTTATTTCTATTTCCATGTCATTAGCTTTATAGTGGGGGGCAGACAGGTGGCTAGAAAATGACAATTAACAAATGCAAATGAGTATTCAATTGATATATCAAATAGTAATAGGAATATGGAGAATAATAAGCAGGAAATGAAGAATAAAGTGAACAAGTAGTATCTATTTCAGAAGAAAGATTGAACGCAACATGATTTACTGGATGAGTCTTTTACAAAAACCTAAAGAAGGGCAAGGAAGAAACCGTGAAAGTTTCTAGTAAAAGAGCTACCCAGGTTAACAGCCCAGGGAAGGCAAAACTAAACTGCTTCATGTGTCTTTAAAACACACCTATCTGATCTGACCTACAGGTAGGTGTAACTTAAACAAGTACAGAAAGGGAAAAACAAAGTAAAGCTTGAACTGGGTTTGGTGCATTGTATCAAACTTGGAAGGAGGGGTAGTGGAGGGGTTTTGGGATCCTGGTTCATGATGGTGGAAAGGGACCTAAGTGGAGGGTGAGCATGTTTTCCAGACACCTATCATGGGAAGATGAGAAATTATATCTATGTGTCAACAATTTACTGTAAGCCATTATCCTCCAAATAAAATGATACAAGAGGGAAAGAGTAAGGAGAAATTACCTTTGCTAAATCAAAACAAAAATATATGGGGAGATATGTATGAGAGGAGATGAAAAGGGTACAAAAGAATGAATAAACAAACACTGCAATGCCTAGCTTATACTTCTCACTTGCTGCTGTACTCTTTTCCCTTCTCTCTTTCCTAGTGCAGTCAAAAATAGGGAGGGCTTTGCAAAAAGTACCCAACACATCTATAAACCATGTGATTTTAGTTTAGGGAAAATTGTATAATTTTTAAACTACATTTGCTCTGCTTTTCCATATTAAAAGAAATCAATTGGTTGTCTAGGTAAGAATGGGAACACAAAATGACAATATAAGCCATCTTAATGGAAACATCAATCAAAAGGCAGAATGGCATTGTCTGTGGATATACAATGCTGTAGATGAGTAATCAACACAAATATGCAGGCTCGTTTCTATTTCTGTGAAAATCTCAGCACAAAATGTTTTCTTGAAGGTAGATCATTTGTCACAATATTTATGATCACAAAACGGATTTGATATACTTATGTTTTCTTACTGAGAGAAATTTAAATGAACTTAAATAAGAATATTCAATATTTCTTTCTCTGTTATTTCACAAAGTACCCTACTTTGTTGCTATTTTATTTGGAGTTGTATTCTCTGGCAAGCATAATTTGAATGTTTAAATCTCATTGCACTGTGATTCATTGTTTGTTGGTTACTTTAGGGTGCTTGGAGATTATCCTTAGAGTAGCAGTTAGCTATATTGTGTTGCTAGGGGAAAAAAAATGGCCCTCATACTTCTGGGCAGTCCATTTTCCTAGACAAAACAGGCAGCTGAAAGATAAAAGTATGAAATTCCTTGCCAGGCAGAGAGGATGGCTAAAACATACCAAGAAATCAATTTATTGAAAGAGCCAAAATGAATAAAACAGTTTCTATATTAATTTTTTGACTTTCTGCAGAGATTTTTTTTACCCTACAGCAGATAGTCTAACTGAATTAAAAGATGAGATATTTGTTTGTATTTTGTGCCTTTGTTTCCTAAATTACTGGCTGGACTTCTACAAATGGCTCTACATAATTCTTTGAATCTTTTTTATATTGCATGTAAACAAAAATAAAATGCATACAATTAGTTCTTTCTACTTCTTGTGAGGTTTCAAAAAATGAATAAAATATAGTACTATTGAATTATGTTATGTATAACTTTTTGAGCTAATAGGTTAAACATTTGTTTATTTATTATATTTATGTATTGGATAGAGACTACCAGAAATCAACAGGTAAGGGGGAGATTGGGATGGAGAGAGACAGAGAGAAACCTGCTACCCTGATTTACCACTTCAAAAACTTTCTCCCTTCAGGTGAGGACTAGGGGATTAAACTAAGATTCTTGTGCACTGTAACATATGTGTTCAACCAGGTGCGTCATTACCTGGCACCAGTTAAACACTTCTCAGTTTCCTATAATGGTAACTATAAAACCACAACCAACTTAGAGGTTTAGAAAATTAATAAGACTGTTGGTGTGTGGCTTTGGACTGTTAAGAACAGTCCAAAGCCACACACCTATGGACATATAAGGGGCCCCCAAACTATTAAAGAGGACGCTCTCTTTAATAAATGGTACCTGGAAAAATTGGGTTAAAACAAGCAGAAGAATGAAACTGAACCACTTTATCTCACCAGAAACAAAAGTCAACTCTAAACGGATCAAAGACCTAGATGTTAGACCAGAAGTTATCAAATACTTGAGGAAAATATTGGTGGAATTCTTTCCCCATCTAACTCTCAAGAGCATCTTTGATGATACAAATCCAATTGCAAGGAAGGCTAAAACAAAAATAAACCTGTGAGACTACATCAAATTGAAAAGATTCTGCACAGCCAAAGAAAACACCACCCAAAGAAAGAGACTCCTCACAGAGTAGAAGACTTTTATTTTTATTTTTAAGTGTTTTTAAAATTTTATTTATTTATTATTGTATAGAGACAGAGAAATCGAGAGAGGAGGTGGAGATAGAGAAGGAAAGAGACAGACACCTGCAGTCCTACTTCAACACTCCTGAAGCTTTCCCCCCTTAAGGTGGGGACCAGGGGCTTGAACCTGGATCCTTGATCATTGTAATGTGAGCACTTAACCAAGTGCACCACTGCCTGACCCCAAGAAGACTTTTAGATGCCATACATTTGACAGGAGACTAATAAATAAAATATATAAAGATCTCACCAAACTCAGGAAAAAAAAAGAGCCAATTCAAATTTGGAAGAAGATATGAACAGAATATTTACTATAAGAAATCCAAAAGGCCAATAGACATATGAAAAATTGCTCCAAGTCACTGACTGTTGGAGAAATGCAAATAAAGACAACAATGAGATGCCACCTCACCCCTGTGAGAATGACATACAACAGTAAAAGTAATAGTAACAACAGTCTCTTTGGGTAGTGGTTTATTTTGCTGTGCAGAAGCTTTTCAATTTGATGTAGTCCCACTAGTTTATTTTTGTTGCAGTCTTCATTGCAATTGGGTTTATATCATCAAAGATGCTCTTGAGATTTAGATGGAGAAAGAATTCCAACAGTATTTTCCTCTAAGTATTTGATAGTTTCTGGTCTAACATCCAGGTCTTTGACTCATTTGGAATTGACTTTTGTTTCTGGTGAGATAAAGTGGTTCAGTTTCATTCTTCTGCATGTTTCGACCCAATTTTTCCCAGCGCCATTTATTGAAGACAGCCTCCTTCTTCCATTTATGCTGGAGAGACTATGGAGACTAAGGAGCCCTCCTGCACTGCTGGTGGGAATGTAAATTGGTCCAACACCTTTGGAGAACCCTCACAAGGCTAGAAATCAACCTTCCTTATGATTCAGTATTCCTAAGAATATATCCTAAGGAGTCAAAAAGGTACATCTAAAAGATATGTGCATATCTATCTTCATAGCAGCACAATTCATAATAGCCAAAAACCTGGAAATAACACAGGTGTCCAACAACAGATGAGTGGCCAAGAAAGTAGTGGTATATATACACAATGGAATACTACTGAGATATTAAGAATAATGAATTCAGCTTCTTTACCCCGTCTTGGATGGTGCTTGAATAAATCATGTTAAGTGAAGAGATAAGTCAGAAGTGAGATAAGTCAGAAGCAAAGGGATTAATATAGGGTGATCTCACTCACAGACAGAAGTTGAAAAACAAGATCAGAAGGGAAAACACTAAGCAGAACTTGGACTGGAGTTAAGTGTACTGCACCAAAGTGAAAGACTTGGGTGGGGGGCCGGGCGTTCAGGTCATGGAAGATGATGACTGAAGAGGATCTAGTGGGGGTTGTATTGTTATGTGGAACTGTTATGTGTGTACAAACTACTGTGAACTCTAAACCATCAATCCCCCAATAGGGGGGGGGGGGGGAGCTATTAAGAACAATGAATCCACCTTCTTCGACCCATCTTGGATGGAGTTTGAAGGAATTATGTTAAGTGAGATAAACCACAAAGAGAGCGATGAATATGGATGATCCCACTCATAAGCAGAAGTTAAGAAAAAGGAACAGAAAGGGAAACACAAAGCAAAATTTTACTGAGTTTGGAGTATTTCACCAAAGTAAAAATCTCTGGGGCGAGGAGGAGGATAGATTTTCAGTTACACTATATGAGTGTAGTGGTAGGGACACAGACTTTTGTTGGGGGAAATGATGTTAAAATACACTATATGAAATTATAGTGTTCTAAATCACTATTTAATAAATATGGGAGGAGAAAAATAGACTGAAGGTCTTGAACTTTTTGATGCACTGATCCCACTTCTGAGTATATATTGCTTAAATCTAAGCACTTAAGGCTTCACATTGGCAACCTATTTGAATTATTTGAATTTTAACAGTGGATTTAAGTTGTTAGTACATTTCTAACAATGATTTTTTGAAATATTAAATCACCTATAATCTTAGAACAGGGAGACTAGAAGCAACCGGTCTTATCAATATATAAGATATAGCTATTTATAAATAGCATTCATAAATCATGATAAGGTCTTACATGGTACAGCAAATATTAACCATGGGATTTTCAAAGTAAGCTAAGTTCCCAAGTAACTTGGTTATCATAATAGCTGTCTATTGTCTTCTTAAACCCTAAGACAGCAAGGAACCTCCCTTGTTCTCTATAAAGTATTTCTCCTAGTCCTGGAACATCTGGCTCATTTTCTTTTGTGCTTCTCTTTATCTATACCATTTGATACTAAATCTGCTTATCTCAGCCAAATCAGTGAAACCAGTGCCACCTTGACATGTTTCACTTTGAACTGTGTCCAGAGACACCAAGCATGGAATGTCAAACCTCCAGCTTCAATACTCTTGTGAGACTTTTCCTTGCTCATAAGATCCCTTAGTTCTATTTTGGATGGCGCACTCCTAACAAAGTTACAGAACCTAGATATATAGAACAGGGCTCATGGGACAGGGCACATGTGAATATGTATCCGTAAGTTAGGGGGAAATATGTAACTTAAAGGAAAAGTGCACAACTGTTTGTAGTGACTCAATAAGTGAAGCAAGCAAGTAGAAATACCTAAAAGACACCATAAAATACCTAATGAAACAGTTTATACTTAGACCTAGATATCCTTCTCACCTGCTTCCTATTTCACTTTCCTCAATCACTCTAAGTCTAATCCTTTCAGATAAAGTAAGGGCTACAAAAGCTGGATAAGGGCAAGAGACCAGAACACTTTAATGATGGTCATTGTCAGTCCACCCCATCATATAGGCCCTAGTTAGAGAATCCTTGGATTCCTACATAGATATGATAGGATTAGACCTCTAACAGATTCCTCTGTCCACCATCACTGGTCATCTCCATCAGAACAACATCATAAACCCTCTTGTGGACCTCTATAGGACCTTGTCCTCAACGATTACCACAATAGTAGACACTGCACCACTCTTGGAAAGGAGGCTGGCTAAACATACTCTGATACTTGAGGTAGACTTTCCTGAAATGAGTGCAGTGTAGAATGTTCCTAAAAATAAGCATGGAATGTAAGTTCAGATCAATAGGGATTCAGAGGTTACACAGGTTCCTGTGCTAAATATGAATAAACATGGGTCCTATATCAGACTTACAGAGTTTACAGTTAATGGTATATATTTACTTCTCTCATATTGGGAGTTACTTTCTGTCCTGATCTAGTTTTTTAGCCCTATTTCCAACTCTGACACTATCTTCCCAGACAATACTATGTAGTGATTATTTACATATGCCAATAATATATCCAGTGTCACATTTTAATTTAATTTTTACATTAGAAATATATTAGATGTCATATTGCTTAGTAAGAAAAAAATCAGAGTACTCATTATGGTATATTGATGGTTTCTGACTTTCTTTGTTTTTGTATAATTTAGATTCTTATATTTCTCCCTGAATTTCATTAAACATTGGCAGTTTTTTTTAAAAAAAGAGTCAACATTTGGAGAATATTGGTAAGGGAGAGTAATAGAAGGACAAAAGTTCCTGAGAACAAAGTTGGAGAATGCCCTCACTTAGTCTTCCATAGTATAGATTCTGGAATTTCTACCTGTTATGCTAGTCTGGTCAAATCTAGCTCTAATTTAGACTGTGCTTGAACTCTAGAAGATGAGCATGACAGGAGAAAATGAACAGTCACAATTAACTATCCCATCTTGTTTACCATTAATCTCCTCAGCACTGCTCTTCAATTATTTATTTTCTCAGTAACTGCTTCCACTCTCAGACATTCTCCTCTTTTTCAAACTATTAATATTCTATTCTCAGCCTTCCTCTCAGCAGATGAGAATATTTTAAATTATACATAACAAGTAAAATGGTTGGAAAGGGAAGTTTACATACTTCCCTTCCAAACTTACCTACTTGAATATAGACTCATATAATCCTCTCTTTCTTGGGTGATATTCACCTGTTCCTGGTTCTATTTATGTTAATTTTTTATATTTATATATAGAATAACATTTATTATTTCCTAGTCAACAATATTTACCCTGAAAAAAACTCACTTCTTCACTTTCCCCTTCCTTTTCCTGTTTCTCATATCACCTAGAATAGAATAAAAGGAACCATCTTCCATTTTAAATTAAAACATCTGTCTAGACTCACCCTTTCCAAATAGCTACTGTCTGTTTTCCTTTCTTTTTCTTACAGAAAGTCTTTTGAAAGCATTGTCTATGTTTACTGTCTCTCACTTTCCATTCCCTTTGGAAAAATTTCCGATTGGGTTTTGTCCATTCTATCTTTCACTTTTCATTCTCTCTAGAAACTTTTCCAATTGGATTTTGTCCATGGCAAGCTAAAACTACTCTGCCAAATTCACTAAAGACTTTCATCTTTCCAGATGTGATGCCCAATTCTTAGTATTCATCAAACTCAATTTTCTCTGCATTCAATAGAGTTAATTCCTTTCCCTTTCTTAAATACTTTCTTTACCTGGCTTTAGGTATATCACACTCTCCTATTTGTCCCTATCTCTTTGGACTCTATTATTCTTCTTTACCATGTTTGACTCTAAAGTTTTACATAGTTCAGTAGTTTTTTAAATTTTTTTTTAAAAATATTTTATTTTATTTATTTATTCCCTTTTGTTGCCCTTGTTGTTTTATTGTTGTAGTTATTATTGTTGTTGTCGTCATTGTTGGATAGGATAGAGAGAAACGGAGAGAGGAGGGGAAGACAGAGAGGGGGAGAGAAAGATAGACACCTGCAGACCTGCTTCACCGCCTGTGAAGCGACTCCCCTGCAGGTGGGGAGCCAGGGTTCGAACCGGGATCCTTGTGCTTTGCGCCACCTGCACTTAACCCACTGCGCTACAGCCCGACTCCCAGTTCAGTAGTTTTAACTTTAGAATATTTGAATTTCTTACATAGCACATCTTTTTGTTTTAGTGATTTCCTATTCAGAAATATTTTGTAATTTCCCATTTTGTTTTGATATGATTTAAAGATTAATTGGTAGGTGGGACACACTATAGTGACCCTCAGAAGGCAGACTTCTATTGCTTACAGCTTCTAGAATGAGAGAGGCTATCCCAGGATAGGGCTTGGGGCACTCAGGTGGCTACATAGGAGAAAGGTTAATACTAAGCTTAATTATAGTGATTCTTGTTAGGTTTTGTTGTGTCACTTGGCACAAGCTAATTTAAATATGTTCTCTGGGCATGGGAACACAGGGGTTGCCTCAGTTGTCTGGCAAATGAATCTGGGCAGGTGTAGAATGACCTAAAGTATGAATTAGAATAAAGGAAGTATTTAAAATGTGGACTTAATTAGCTACTCATGAAAGGGAACTAACTGAGCTCTAGGAGGGCCTCAAAATATAGGTCAAGAGAGTATTACAGAAAAAAAAAATTTTATATTCGATTAACAACATTTACACATCCACATTTCTCATTAGCATTGATTATCCATAGAAATAGAACATATTTTATTTAATGCTTAAAAAGTATACAAAAGCCACATTAAAATAGTGAAATTTCATTATTATTAGATTATCTAAAATAATGTCAAAATTCACAGTGGTGTGTGTGTGTGTGTGTTTATATCAATATAATGATTTATTGATTATTCTCCACTGGTTTTACTATTGCTTTTCTGCTGCACTTTGGTTCCTATTCTGCTTTGTTTGGCCAAGACACTTAAATCTGTACGTATTAAAATGATGCATATTATTATAGAGCTACAGTTAATCAAAGAAAAAAGTATAGCATGTGGGGATGCTTAGATGTTTTCCTGGCATCTTTCAACATAGTGGTGTTCTATAGGATCAGCCAGCTTCTCATCGGAGCTAGATAAACAATGAAATACATTACTGAACACTAGCAAATAAAATGGACCACACCGATTAGGTATTATTCTCATTGAACTTGCTAAAAAAAAAAACCAAAAAGCTATTTATTCTCCTCTCTATATTATGCAGGTAAATAGGCATATTACTAGAAGGTAAATCTGGGTGATTCTCAAGTTTTGTCAATTTAAACTTTCTATATACTTGAATAATTAAGGAGTGCTGTCGTTTATAGAAGTAGTGATAATTCTGAAAGATGCAGATTTTCTCTTAGTAATATTTTCTTTTTCCCTATAGAAGAAATTCACAATAAATCTACTGTTTGTTCCCATTCTTTCATAAAGTAGACCTTGATGATTATATTTTAATGAGGGTTATGGTTTCAATGTGTGAGCAAAGTAATTGCTCAGAAATCCTTTTTGCAGTCTTATTCAAATCAGATTAAATATCTGAATACTATAACAGAAAAATAAGGGGACAATTTTCAACCATTCATAGTCACTGAATAAATAGAAAAAGAGAATGAAATTGCTCATATCACACCTTATAATTATGTCTCTCCTGCATAGGTATCCCAAAAGGTGCAATTAAAAGATAACTATACAGAAAATAATGGCTTAATTTAATATCAAAATAGAAATACAAAGATTTTGAGCATTCATAAAGTAGATCTGTTTCTAAGTACTTCTTCATAGTCATCTTCACAGTGGATAAACTTTTCTTTGAACTAAATTAGTATTATGAGAGGCACCATCCAGCTAGAATTGCATGGCCTGACTGAAACCAGGATTCAGAGAATCTCTAACTTTGTCAGATATTTAAGAGGAATATTACTTTAGTGTTTTTCCCACAGAGTATGGATCGACTTGTCAACACCCATGTCCAGTGGAGAAGCAGTTACAGAAGCCAGACCTTCCACTTTCTGCACATCAAAATGATCCTGGGTCCATGCTTCCAGAGGAATAAGGAATAGGAAAGTTTTCAAGGGAGGGGGTAGGATATGGAACTCTGGCCGTGAGAATTGTGTGGAATTGTATACCTTTTATCCTGTCGTCTTGTTGATCATTATTAAATCAATAAAAAAAAGAATGGGCATAAGGAGATTCCATATGACTGCAATATGAAAGTAGAAACAGATATATATAATGATATATATTTCAGGCAAATCTGTTCATTAATAAACAGAGATCATTCAATGTGTTGGAATAATATCAAATTAGGGGAAACAACTGGAATAAGAACTGAACATCTTATCTTGAAAAATAATCAAGATTTCAAAACACTTAAAAAGTTCAAGCTTGATTACTAAGAGGGTAATAAATATATATAGTTCATATTTAATCCAAGAGCAAAATTTTTGAATAATTTTACTATTTATGTATTTTAAAGAACAATTTCTCAGTAATAAGAAAAGTTCACTGATATCATTATACAAATAGTCACTACAGATAGGATTAATAGATAATAAACTTATTTAGATTTATTTTAAAGTGAATATAATCATAACCCTCATAATACTTCTTATTTAGTTCTGTTGTTCTTACATCTTTAATTTTCCTACATGCAATAAATATATAAACGTTTAAATAAATAGACAAGGTATTACATATATACTATTCTGAAGATCACTAAATATTCCATTATAATGGAGTATTAATCAAGAAAGACATCTAGGGGCCAGGGGGTGGTGCACCTTGTTAAGCACACACATTATAGTGCACAAGGACACAGGTTCAAGCCCCTGGTCCCCACCTGTAGGAGGAAAGCTTCACAAAGGGTGAAGCTGGGCTGCCGATGTCTCTCTGTCTCTTTCCCTCTTTGTCTCCCCCCTCCTCTCAATTTCTCTCTGTCTCTATCCAATAATAAATACATAATATATAAAAGAAAGATTTCTAAAGAAAAAAATATTCCTCAAAAATCCAGTATTTATATTTTTATATATGGAGAATCCTTAAACAAAAAACTACATTATGATCCAAAAATACCACTCTTATGTATTCATATAAATGCATGAAAATACTTATGCAAAGGTACACATGCAGTTCTATATTCACAGTATTAGTACTTTCAATAGTCAAAGACTGGAAGCAGCCTAAATGACCATTCATTAGTAGATGAATAGCTAAAGAATCCATGGAATACTGCTTTGTGACAAAAATAAAATATGATATTGTGTATCTTGGGACAAAATGGATGGAATTGGAGGTAGTAATGTTTATTGGAATAACTGAAGAGCTGACTGGCAGGATTGTAGATAGCATGAAGGTTATGCAAAGAAACTCTCATGCCTGAGGCTCCAGTGTCCTAGGTTCAATGCCTTAGCACCACCAGAAGCCAGAGCTGAGCATTGTTTTTTGTAGGGGAAAAATAAAAATTAATGAAGAGATGAAATACACCTATCAGATGATTTCATTCATCTTAAGAATCTTGAAAACTAGAATACATGGTTCAAACATATAACAAGCAATAAAAAACAAAAACAAAAACTAAAAAAAACCTGAACAAACTGTCTCTAAGACTTTATGAGAACTATGATACCTTTGAGAAGATGGGACACTGAATTTTGGTGGTGGATGTGGTATGGAACTATACCCTTTAACCCTATAATCTTTTAAAATATTATTAATTACACAAATAAATTAATAAATAGAATTTACATGTAATATGAAGTAGCTATACAAATAACAAAAGAGCCGAGCCTTCCTTTATATGTTCAGACAACTCCAGGATTAACCACTTCAGAATAGTATAAACCAGTTTTCAGTCATCTTCATATTTTTATTTTCATAGAATAATATGTAGTTTCTTAAATTGAGTCTTAGAAATTAGTGAAAAATCTTTGTGGGCATTTTATAGGACCCACTCCATTAATTCTCAGCCTGTATGAGGGTGAGCATTTAATTTTCTTTGTGTAGACTTTTCTAATTTTATGGGTTAGAAATTACTTAGTATAGGACTATTAGTAACATAAATTTTGTTCAGTGGGTAAATAAGTATTTATTCCATCTAGAAGATTACCATAAAATAGCCATGTATTTCCCACTGGAATATTAACTAGTTTATTTATATATGTTTATGTTCAGTGTGTACATATACATTCTTCAAAAGCTTTCTGAATCAGTCTTTATGACTTATAAGTTTGTTCATTAATTCCTGAGTTAAGTAACATTCTGGATGCTATTTTTGCATGATATTTATAGCTTATACTCTCTTAAAATATAAATTATCTTATTCAAATATATCAATAAATACTGATTCAAATGTATGAATAGCAATACTAATTATTACTGGGAAGTGTTTCAGAGTGGTGACAATAGCTATCCAATTTCTTATGGTGAGTGCAATGAGAAAAATGTTCTTTTCTTTATAGAAAATGTGTTTTTTAATTTTTTTTGCCAGTTTCAGAAAAAAGAAAACCACAGGACCAGTCAAATAGAAAAGAAAGGGCTTATTGGTTATGATACAATATGTAAGTTGGAAAACACATCTAGAGAGCACAAAGTTGTAGAACAAGCTTTGGAGAAAAGGAAGAGTGGGTATGGCTTTATACTAAGCAGAGTTAAGGTGACAAGAGTCTACACAACACAGACTTAGGAGTCTTTTGGGAAATATCATGCATATTTCATGATAGTGGAATATGAACCTGTGTATTTGCGGAGCACAAAATGACCACACAAAACCTGTATAAAAACTGGAGGAGAAACCTCAACAAGGAAATTTTCTTTTAGTACAATATTGAGGTAAAAGGGGGATATAAGTTGGCAAGGGCTTCATTGTACATCCTCCATTAACCAGTTCTGCTCAGTCTAGGTTCCAGGTCTTTATCAGGGGATCCCTAATGCTCTGTCTTGGTCAAGTTAAAGTCCAAATAATATAACAATGATTGCTTCTAGGGTGGGGTTGCCACATCCTCCAAATTACAAATATCAGGCCAATATTATTTTGTTTTCTTAACCCCAGAGAAAAGTACTGCAAAGTCACAAAAAGTTATGATTATTGCATTATATTTTTATCAGATAGATAAAAATGCAAGGGTGTTTGCTGCTGTCACAAAGGCTGCTACATAATCTTGAGGGGCGCCATTTACATGGACTTTGATGAGATTGATGCACCTAGGACATGTATACTTTGGCAGCTCTGTCAAAGTGGAATATTAACATTTATTGAATACATTATACTTCAGGTAATATTTTTAATTTTTTATGTATTAATCCATCTATTTTTATTTGTTTTACTTAGAAAAATGTGATAATAAAGACTGCTTAGTAGTATAGTAGGGAAGTACATTAATATAAATGACATTACAAACCTGAGAAGTATATGAAATCTGGGATGGTGTCAGAAACATTTTGAGTCATTTGAACAAACAAAAGCAGGAATTGTTCTTTCTAATTATTAAGTAACTTGTTTTCATTATTCCTATTGCTTTATTTTCCCTTGGACTTTAGTACTTTTTTGTTCAAAAACTCTTTAGGAAAGAATTTAAAAAACAACAAATATGGAGATGAAACTAAATAAGAAAGTTGTTCTTCTTTAACACACACTTTTAAACTGAGTAAATCCTCACAAGAACACTGAAAGTATAAAAATAATTTTGATAGGTGACCATACTATTCAAGTCAATTTTAACCCATGCTGAGTGAACATCAGGTTAAATTGTCTAGAAAATTTGACAGTAATTTTATCATTCTCAAAATAATGGTGAAATAGACCTCTTTGTAGATATTACTATAAGATTTAGGCTAAAAAGTGCACTTAACAACACATAGATTTAGAAATAAATACATTTGAATATTTTATTAACATAATAGAATTTTAAGATCAAAAGGAATTTAGTAACACTTTATAAACTCAAATTTGTTATGTTTGAATACTAACAAATGTAATTTTCAAAAATACTCCAGTCTCTGATTATATATTTCTAGCACTTGAAACAAATCCCTCACTACTTCCTTAGGCAGTATAGGATATCTTTAGAACTATCTATTTTTTAATCAGATATTCCTGTGGTTGAATAAAATATATCTCCCAGTTACCTCCCAACTCTTGGAAGGAAAAAGTTGAATATAAGTCTCATTTAAGTTCCAGAAAAAAAATAACAGAAGTAGAAGGGGGGAAAAAGCCTTCTAGAATTTGTAGGAGAAATGAATGTCCAGGTTCAGTAATGCCAGAAATATCATACTATAAGTAAATCACATTAATACCTAAGTGCATTGTAGTGAAATTGCATTAATGTAAAAGATAATAGCCTAGAAAGTGATCATGAACAAGATGATTTATTCAAAATAGAGAATTACATTGAAAGCTACCTTCTTTTTACAAATAAAAGTTAGGGAACCATGAATATAAATTGAGAAGTAGTATCCTTCAATACACTATTACCGTGAAGTGGATATATTTAAAGCGTGAAGATGAAACAAAGGCATTCACAGACGAGAAAATGAAAATTTCTATCAATGCTATATTGACAGTGTAATAAAGTTTCTCTCTCTCTCCATAATCTCTCCTGTCGGCACCCTCGTATCTCGGTCCCTGACCCCTGGCGGAAGAAGGTCGCTGCCTCCGGCCCCCCAGCCTGAAAGGACACTCAGACACAGCTGGGAAGTCTGTCAAGCAGTTCTTCGTTTGTTATGTGCTGGGCATTGATATTTAAAGGAATTTTTGGCGGGCAGAATTTTGGCTGGCAGGGTTATCTTATTTTGCAAAGGGGAAGCAGGTGTGGTTTTGCTGAAGTGGTTTCGGAGAAGTACAACCGTTGAGGTTATTTCGGAAGATTAATGGCGCTAAGTGTTCTCATACCAGAGTGATGAGGAAGTGATTTATGGGCCTAGGGTGTGTTCCCACACTCTTCAACATTTATCCTCTCCTGTTTTATTGATGAAGGGCAGTCTCACAGATGTGAGGTGGAATGTCAAATTTTTTTGAATTTTCATTTCTCTGGTAATGAGTAAATTGGAGCATTTCTGCATATGCCTATGGGTCATGTGCATCTCTTCTGTACAGAACTATATTTCTTCTGCCTAATTTTCTACTGAGTTGATCTTTGGTGCATTTTGAATTAATTTTGATGTATATGTTGGCGATTTAGTTTCATTTTTCTACATGAGCTGTCCAGTTCTTCCAGTGACATTTTTTAAAGAGACCTTCTATTCCCCACTGGGAATTCTGAATACTTTGTCATATACAATGCACCTATAAATATGTGGGTTAGTTTCTGGGATCTCTATCCTGTCACATTTGTCTATATATTCATTTTTGTTCCAGTACCACACTGTTTTAATTACTATTGCTTTGCGGTATAAATTGAAGTCAGGACTTGTGATACCTCAGAAAGGTGTTTGCTATTTGTTTTTTGTTTTTTTTGTAGTTTCACATGAAAATTGGATAAGTTGTTCTATTTCCTTGAAATATGTCCTTGAGATTTTAATAGGGATTGCATTAAATCTATATATTGCTTTTGGCAGGATTGCCATTTTAATGGTATTTATCCATCCAATCCATGAACAGGGGATTCTTGCATTTCTTTGTGTCATCCTCTATTTCTCTTAACAATGTCTAATAGTTTTCACTGAAAAGATCCTTCTACCATCATGCACTGTTGGTGTGAATGTAAATTGGTCCAACCCCTGTGGAGAGCAGTTTGGAGAACTCTCAGAACGCTAGAAATGGACCTACCGTATGACCCTGCAATCTCTCTCCTGGGAATCAAACACCCATTCAAAAAAAATTTGTATATATCTATGTTCATAGCAGCATACTTTTTATTAGTCAAAACCTGGAAGTAACCCCGATGTCCAATAGCAGATGAGATGCTGAGTAAGTTGTGGTGTATATGCATAATGAATGTTACTCAGCTATTAAAAGTGGTAAATTTACCTTTTTCACCTCATCTTGGATGTAGTTCGAAAAACAAGAACAAAAAGGAAATGCTTGTTGGAGTACAAAAAACAAGAACAGAAAGGAAATGTTAAAGCAGAACTTGGACTGGAGTTGGTGTATTACACCAAAGTAAAAGATTTTGTTAGGAGAGTGGGGGGAGGGTTCAGGTGCTGGAACATGATGGCAACGGGAAATCAAGTAGGGGTTGTATTGTTATGGGGAAAAAAGAGACATGTTATGCATGTACAAAGTATTGTATTTACTGTCAACTGCAAAACATTAATCCTCCAATAAATAAATTTTTAAAAATAAAAATAACAATAATAAACTAAATGGAAAAAGTAAAATTCATAGATAAAAAGTTCACATATTTGCACATGAACTTTCTTTTCCATATAGATGTCCATAATAGTTTTGCATGATCCTTTGTACCTCTGCTTCATTTGTTGCAATATCTCCTTTCTCACATATTAATGATTTTACCTTAGATTTTTCTCTTTTTTCTTAGTGAGTGTAGCTAATGGTTTATCTATCTTATTTGTCCTTTCAAAGAACAAGCTCTTCATTTCATTAATCTTCCTAATGGTCTTTTTGTTTTTTATTTCATTAATTTCTGCTCTATTTTTAATTATTTCCTCTCTCCTATAAACTTTTGGATCTCTTTGTTGCTCTATTTCTACTTGGTTCAGTTGTATTGCTAATTGGTTTATTAGCTATTTCTTCTCTTTATTAATATGGACTAATATTTACAGGACTACTTTTGCTATAGGGTCTTATAGCTGGTTTCTTAATTTTCATTTGTATGAATATAATTCTTAACTTCTTCAAAGACCCATGTGGTTTTCAGGAGCATGATTTTTAGTCGCCAGACTTTGGTGGAGTCCCTATTCTTTTTCTGATTGAGTTCTATTTTCATACCATCATGGTCTAAGAAAAAACATTTTTATGATTTTAATATTTACATATTTCCTTGTATTGCATATAGTCAATCCTTGTGAATGGTCCATTTGTACTTGAGAAAAGCATGCATTCATTTCTTTTGGGATGCAAAGTTCTGTAAATATCTGTAAGACTTATTTCATCTATGGTTTCATTTAAGACTGTTATTTCCCTGTTATATATTTATTTACTTATAGTCTAGATGACCTGTCTCTTGCTGAGAGTGGTGTGTTAAGATCTCCTATTATTATTGTGTTGCTGTTAGTAGCTCCCTTTAGTTCAGTATTTTCTTACATATTTTGGTGCACATGAATTTGGGGAATATATATTTATAATGGTTACATTTTCTTGTTGGACTAATGCTTTGATTATGTAATAGAATCATTATGTAATAGAATAGCTGTCCCTGCCATTTTTGTTTATTTGTTTGTATGTTTTCTCTGCATTGTTAGTTTGGAACATCTTGCTCCAAACTCTTATAGTAAGCTTCTGTGTGTATTTTATTTCTTTTTTTTTCCAAAATTAAAATTATAAATCTTCATTTGGGTGAGTTGCACAACCATTTCAGGGCCAGGCTGTGGTGCAACTGGCAAAGTGCATGTTACATCATAGCCCTTTCAGAATTTGCTACCTTGCTAACTATTTTTTTTTTAATTTAAGAAAGGAGACATTAACAAAACCATAGAATAAGAGGGGTACTATTCTGCACAATTCCCGTAACTTGATCTCCATATAGCATCGCCTTCCCTGATAATCTTCTCATTCTCTATCTCTCTGGGAGTATGGATCCAGGGTTGTTGTGGGTTGCAGAGGGTGGAAGGTCTGGCTTCTGTAATTGCTTCCCCGCTGAACATGGGTGTTGACTGGTCGATCAATACACCCAGTCTGCCTCTCTCTTTCCCTAGTAGGGTGGGGCTCTGAGGAAGTGGAGCTCCAGTACACATTGATGGGGTCGTCTGTCCAGGTAAGTCTGGTCAGCATCTTGCTGGCATCTGGAACCTGGTGGCTGAAAAAAGAGTTAACATACAAAGCCAAACAAATTGTTGTGTGTATTTTCTTTGGATGTGTTTCCTGAAGACTTGATATATAGATCCTATTCTTTAAGCCATTTAGCTACTGTGAGTTTTTTAACAATGAAATTAATCCATTTGTGTTAGGGTAATTATTGATATATGTGGTCTGATTATGTTCATTATGATTTTTGTTTTGAGGGTTTTGTTGTTGTTGTTGTTCATTTTTTCCCCATTTTATTCCATCTTTCATTTTATGTGAATGGGTTTCTATGATGAGTGTCATACTAATTTCTCTTATACTTTCTGTGCATATGTGTTCCTTATTTTGAATTGTGGTTACCATAAGTGTAATAATTAACATATTGTACCTAAAAAAGCCTTTTTTAAAAGTTGCTCTTGATTAACTTACATTTGATAGAACCGTTTTGTTCATAAGTTCCCTCCCCTTTCCTTTTTTTATTGTATTTTTTCTATTCGTGTTGCATTCTTAGTTTTAGTCTACTGTAGTTAATCTTGTGTGAAATATGTATTTATTCCTTTGTTTATTGTTTTCTCATGGGACTCCTTCCAGTAATTTTTATGGTGTATTTAATAATGTCAAATTCCTTTCTTTTGAATATTTGAAAAGACCGTTATTTTTTCTCCACATGTGAAGAATAATGCAGGATACAAGATCTCTGGCTGGAATTCCCTCTCCTTTAGTACTTTGAACACTCTATCTTTGCCTCCAGAGTTTGTGAAGAGAAGTCTAATGAAAGCCTGATAACCCTACATTTGTAAGCTACTTCTTTCCTTTCCCTAGCAACCTGTAGTTTTGTGGGGTTTTTTGCCTTGTCATTGAGTATTCATAGTTTTACAATGATGTGCCTTGGTGTTGGTCATTTTTGTATTCACATACCTGAGTGTTTGTTCTGCCTCTTGAAAGAATATATTTTGAGTATTGCCTAAGAGAGGAAAATTCTCAGCTAAGATTTCCCTGAATACAGTCTCTGTTCCTTTCACCATGTCCTCTTCCTCAGGAATTTCTATCACCTCTACATTCAACATTTTGATGGAGTTTGAAATTTCACAGTTGTTTCATTCTTTCATCTGCCTCAAATTTAAATTGAAGAATGGGATAACTGTATCTCCTAGATTAGATATTTATTCTTCTGCATGAGTGAGTCTACTTCCTAAGCCTTCTACCTGAGCTTGTACTGCATTCAAAATGTTTCACAGCCTGCAGTTCTGTTTGTAGTTTTTCTTGCATGCTTCCTAACTACTTTGTGAGCTCTGATTGAATTTCTTCTTTCATGGTTTCTAATTTCTTAGAGAACTTTGCTTGGAGCTCTTCTTTTGTGTTTCCTAATTCCTTAGTGAAATATTCTTTCAATTAATGAATATGGTGGTTTTCCATACTATGCTTAGATTTTTGGAAAGTCCTTATAATGAACCTTCTGTAGTCTTTCTCTTATAGCCCTGCTATGTCTATAATTTGTTGGAATCCTTCTGTTTCATTTCTATCTGTGTTTTTTCCTATGTGGAAGATTATTTTTGCAATATTTCTGTTTATGTATTTATTGTTCTTGTTATTGCTGGCCAGCAGGTGGTGTTATCATTGTGATCATTGAGCTTCTTTGTTCATATGTTAGGTTGTGGGGAGTGGGCATTTGGTTTGTTTTTCTTATTATTTCTTTGAGTTGTGTAGTGTATATATATATGGTTTATCTGCATGATTTCCAGCTGAAACCAAGCCTCAGGAGTTTGCTGTTCGGCAGCTGCTGTGTTCAGAAAAGCAGGACTCAATTTAGCTGCCAGCTGTCTAAATTTTCCATTCTGTATGTCTGCCTTAGTTTGGTGACAGAACAAACTGCTTTTAATCAGAAATGCCCTGTGTCCTTGTTCAGTAGGCTAGTACCCTTGAGGTCATGGATTTAAAGATCATACGTTCTCCTCTCTGTCAGCACTCCTTGGTTACAGATAAAGGAAAAATGGTGCTATACTCTCCCAGAGCTCTTAACCTCTGTGGGGTTTGTTCCAGTTGCCCACTGTACCTCTTCTTATCACAACCAAAAACATGAACACCCACCTAAGGCTGCAGTGCTTCAGCAGATGTCTCAGCTGTAGTTGGTGAGGTGTGCTAAGACTGATGTAGATATTTTTGTTTTGGGGGAGAGTCTGGACTGTTCACCCTTACTGCATGGCCACACATCATAGATCTTCACCATTTTTCTACCCTTGGTTTGTACTGATAGAACTACTAACTAGAAACCTTCTTGAAGTTAGGTGGTGCATGAATTGAACAAAAAATACTGGTGAGATTTCTTAAAGGATAAAATTCTTGGGATGTGCATCCTTTTGCACTTATTTTATAATGGGTTTCTTTACTCAAGTGAATAAAGACATAGAGTACTAGTATAGCTACCTTGAATTTGTGACATCCAGACAATGCTGTGAATAGTGGATGGTACAACTGAATGGATATATAAATTCAAACATGTCATTTTTATGAAGGTCAAATTTATCTAAAATTCATTGAACAGTTTTGAAAAGATATTCCTTTTTGTTGCTTTATTGTTGTAGTTATTATTATTGTTGTCATCATTGTTGGATAGAACAGAGAGAAATGGAGAGAGATGGGGAAGACAGAGAGGGGGAGAGAAAGATAGACACCTGCAGACCTGCTTCACCGCTCGTGAAGTGACCTCCCTGCAGGTGGGGAATCTGGGGCTCGAACAGGGATCCTTACACTGGTCCTTGTGCTTCATGCCACCTGCACTTAACCTGCTGCACTACCGCCCACCTCCCCTCATTGAACAGTTTTATAACACCTAATTCTAGAGATTTAATGTGTAACAACAGGTATGTATATTTTTCAGGCAAAATTTCTTACATAATTATCTTTTCCCAGCTCATTAACAAAAAAGGAGATTTTTCTGGTTGACATTTTTTGAGATTATCATTCAGCCAAGCAGACTGGGAAAATGCTACCTTCATTTCCTGAAAGTACTTTGACTTTTACAGTAAAATAAAATATGCAATAAAACTTTTTTTCCTAATTAGTTAATATCTGCTATAAAAAAGGAACTATAAACACATAAGATTGTGCACTCTGGGAGACTTTACTATAGATATGATTACTGCTATGAGTTTGCTGATCTAGGGGTGTATACTCTAGAATAGTGTCCATAAAAGCAAGAAATACTCTCTTTTTTCCATTTCAGTATGTATACTTGTAATTCAATTGTTAAATATACCCTTATTAACATAGAGAGTTTTTAAGGTTTACAAGATTTAAAATCATCTGCATTCTGCTTTATAAAACACAAATTTCCTTGTGAGAATCTGGTTTAAGGGGCAGTCATATGGTTATTAGTAGAATGCAGTCTCCTTGAGTGGACATCATGTACTTCATATGAGGGTGGTGTCATTGACCTAGTCCTTGCCCTCCTTTCTATATTTGTCTTATATTTTTCTTTCCTCTTTATATGTCTTTTTTTCACACTGATGATAGAAAGCCTGACTTTCAAGTGGAATTTGAATGTTTATAATGCAGTTTGGATGAGTTTCTTGTGAAAATAGGTTTTGCTTTCTTTCAGTTTTCTCCTGTTTTCAATTAAGATAATTCAGCATTTACAATGAGATAAAACAATCTATCTTCAAACCCCCAGGCAGAATAGTTAAAGATTTCAAAGACACTAACATAACAAGAAGAGAGATTTTATAATTGGAATCATTATGCAAATATATTGTTCAAAGCATATGGTAAACAGTTTTAAATAAAGATCACAATTCTGATCGAGTTGAGAATGTAGAAAGAAGCTTTAGTTTCCTCATTTAGATGTATATATTTGAGTCCATGAAGGCTCACAATAGTTTGAGCTGATTCAGCATAGTCTATGACTCATGTACAGTAAGCAGATGAAAGCTAAATTGTTTCTAAGCATTGACTGGTTTCATTTTCTTTTTAAATTGTCATCAGGGTTATTATTGGGGTCTGCACAATGTGTCCACTGTTCCTGGAAACCATTTATTTTCTCTTTCTCTCCTTCTTTCTCCTCTTTCTTTTGGATAGAGACAGAAAGAAATTGATACGGAATGATGAGGTAAATGGAGAGGGAGAGAGAAAGATACCTGCAATGTTGCTTCTCAGTTTGTGTAGAATCACAAAAACACATCCAGACCAGCTCAGTGTCATAGATAAAACAATCAAAATTAAAACAGGTTAAGTCCAGGGGAAATAAACATTCAGAAATGCTAACACGCATGTTCTAAGAACCAGGTCTTGTGGCAGCGCATTAGTATATATATATTTGTATAGTATGATTGTTTTGCTATGTGCACAGGCTCAAATCTGGCCCCCACCACATTGAAAGAAGCTTCCGTGTTATAATATCTCTTTCTGTGTCTCTGTTTTTCTGCCTCTCTGTCTCTACAGAGACAAAAATAAAACAAGCAAAAGAACCAGGTCTCCTGCTTCCTGAGCATTCAGTTTTTGGATTTTTAAAAATTATTTTATTATTTATTTATTTTAAAAAAGACATTAACAACACCATAGGATATGAGGAATACAACTCCACACAGTTCCCACCACTAGATCTCCATATTCCATCCCCTCCCCTGTTAGCTTTCCTATTCTTTATCTCTCTGGGAGTATGAACCCAAGGTCATTGTGGGATGCAGAAGGTTGAAGGTCAGGCTTCTGTAATTGCTTCCCCACTGAACATAGGCATTAAATTGTCAATCCATAGTCCCAGCCTGCCATAGTCCCAGCTCCCAATCCATAGTCCACAGCTCCCAATCCATAGTCCCAGCTCTTTCCCTAGTAGGTTGGGGCTCTGGGGAAGCGGAGCTTCAAGGCACATTGGTGGGGTCATCTGTCCAGGTTAAGTCTGGTCGGTATCATGTTACCATCTGGAACTTGATGGCCTATGCATTGATTCCGGCTTGCAAGCTGTTGTCTCTTGGAGCTTATGGCAGCTGTGGCTCCAAAGTCACCATCTTGCCAATTTTTTATTTTATTGTATATCATTTTATAGGAAAAGTAATTAGTTTTAATTAATGACTGTGTATCTCATTTAATTCATAAGCAGTCTAAGAAAACAGAATATCTTCCTGAAATTAGGAATTTAAGGGTCAGTTTAAATAGATAACCAAAAATTATACATTTATTAAATGTTTGCACTTATTCTATCTTTTTTATGAGCTAGCTATCTCTAGACAAGAATCCTGGTAATTTTTTGGATAGAAAACATGAGATTTCAATGTCACTGAAATTCTTCCCTTGTGTTCAAGGAGGCAACAACTGGGCTTACTAGCAGTTTGGCAGATGAACCATTGCAAAGTAATTCTTGAGAAATAAAAGCAGTTATGCAACTAAGAAAAAAAATGATCACTTTCTCTAATCTTCTAAATGTGGAACTATAAGAAAAATAAGTTTTATTATTTTAATTAAAAGAATTGTGTTAGTTATGCTAAAAGTACTATGTCATTTGTACTAACCTTAATTCAGGGTTAAAATTTTAATTGTATTTTTCTATCACTGAATAGAATGAAAATATTTTTCAGTTTCTTCAAGGTCTCATCTACATGAGATTTCATTGCCCCATACTGCTGACTTTTTCAGACTGATAGAGACAGAGCAAAGGAGAGCTACCATAAGATATCATAGAACTGATGCTGACCATAGTGTCACAGTACTGTCTGTAGCATGTGGGAAATGGAGAAAAGTTTGTGGAGCTGATGAATGCTTTTGTTTGTCTTTACCTATTTTCATGACTATTGCATAATTCTATAACATTTCCCTTTCTAATTAAACATAATTTTAATTTTAAACTGTTTCTCAATTTTCATTTTTAGTTTTTAAGTTCAGCGGACCATTTAGCAAAGAAACCAATCTGTGCAGTGAAATGATAAAGTATATTAAGCTGCCAAAAGGGAAAATGCCTCATCAAAATCTTATTTTATTATCTTACCATAATTTCCGATAATTCTTTCCTGAAGGTGTTAACAATTTTCTTGTAAATAAATGAATAGAAATCAAAATCATTTTTTGTTCTCTTTGTAGCCCAGATGGAAAATGGCTAAAGTTCAGATTAAACGTTTCCACTAGCAGTATGCCCAGCAGGTGAGATAAGTTCTAAACCAAAGCATGAAAGAGATGGTAGACAGAAAAAAAAATGAAATTGCAAAGCTTACAAAAATCAATACTGTGTTATAGTCTGTGTGAGAAGTGGCAGAAACTACACTTAGGTGAACTATTGGAAAGCCGTGTCCAAGAAGAAATTAGTCTTACTTATAAGAGCTAAATGACTTGGAGGTATTCCTTTAATACAACTTTATTTAGGCTAGGCAACATTAGCTACTTTAGTGAACACTTAAGGCTTGTCCTACTATACATTCATTATCGACTATACCTTGTCTGAAATGTCTTTTTCTATGCTTTCAGGCAGTACACTTTTCTCATTTCTAGATTTCAACTCAACAGATAAATACTTCGCTAAGTATTCACTATCTAAACACATTAAATTATAGTGATTCCTAGATTTGATGATACCCTTCACATGCATGGATATGCATTATATTTGCTTTGTGCTTTCTTAATAACTATATCTGGATATAGCAGAAATATGATACTCCTTGATGACTGATAACACTGATAAACCAGGTCAAACAATAATTTGTTAAAAAGTGGCCAGAAGCTGTTGGGATTGAATTATTGGTGTCACAATATTAGTACTATCTGCAACTGTGCAGCGAGCTCTGCAACTATGATTTTGTATTAGAATCAATATTGGAAAAGGAAAAAAGCACGTTAAAAGAAGTAGCATTCACGGAAAGCTTCCTAAATCTGTTTTTAATATAGTGTTTAAAACTGAGGAGCTAAGTGAAAGAAAAAATAAAAGTTGAACATAGTTAATAGATAATTTTAGGGAAAACAATAATGAATACTAAAATTATACTACAGACAATGAAAGAATAAATTTTTTGAAAATTATCACCTGCAGTATGACATGGTGATCATGTTAACTTTGTCCCTAGTTTCTTTTGTAACATCTACTATTCTTTTCTATTCAAGGAGTATATCTGATACAAACAACTATTTTACATGTTAGACATGAAACCTTTTTTTTGTTTGCTTTAGGTACTGTTAAACCAGGTTCCCATTTATTCAGCTTCAAAAAATGCAATATTGTTTTCTACAATACTGTTTTCTACAGCAGGAGATAGTAAACAATGGTCTACCACTAGTGTTTATAAATTACATTTTACTGGAACACACTCACACCCATTTGTTTACTTATTGTTGGTTGCTTCTAGAACACTGGAGAAGAGTTGATTTGACTGAGACTTTATGGCATTTGAATCCTAAAATATTCATCATCTAGCATTCTAGAAAGATAAAACATTTACTGACTCTTGCTCTAAAGGAATATGGAGATTGATGGTGAACAAGATAAAAGTAATTCTGTTCTTGCATTATAGCCTAGTTTATTATTAAACCAACAGTCACAATAAAAACTGTAAGAAACTCCTAGTAAATTTTTAAAAATTATATATGTTTTCAGATTGTGGGCAAATTTATGGTCAAATGTAAAGTGTATCTATAACATGAGATATATGAAAGTGTTTTGTAAATATCATGCAGGATTATCATACATACTGATTGATTGAAGGATGTTATTTGCTAGGTTAAATGCTTCTATCTTGGAATATATGAAATATGTAGAAAGAGGTAGGTGGTTATTGTAGATTTACTGAATTTGTACAGATTCATTTAAAATGCTTAATATGTGAATTACTAAAATTTTACTGTTTTATATCTATGCAGAAATATATACACATAATTATAGCTTTGGGGGTTGGCCTAAGTAGTTATTTATATATTTTGTTTATATTTTTTTAATTATCTTTATTTGTTGGATAGAAACAGCCAGAAATCAAGAGGGCTGGGGAGATAGAGAGGGAGGGAGACAGAGAGACACCTGTAGCACTGCTTCACCCCATGCTGGTGGGGGCCAGAGGCTTGAACCCAGGACCTTGTGCACTATAACATGTGCACTTAATCAGGTGCTCCACCACCTGGTCCAATTGTTACATTTTTAAATTTATAGTAGAGGTATGTATAATGAATAGTAAAATAGCAACAAAAAATCCAAATCATGTCAAATGAGGAAAGAACCACTCAGCAATGTTATTGGGCATAGTTTTACATCTGACTTTGTGCTTATTCAGAATTTAAACTTTACTTTAAACATGGTTTTCAGTATTGTCATAATTATTATTTTTTTAGTTTTGGGTTTATTATCTATTTCTACTTTAATGAGAGTGAAGAAGAGCAAGTTTGCATTCTGAGGTCCCACGTAAGATCCTAGCACAAAACATAACTGAATGATACTTTAAATGCACAGGAAAGAGAAAATCAAAGTATTTAAATACGGTAGTAGTATACATAGAAATTACATTACATTATGTTAAAATTTTTTACCCTGAAGATCATAGTTTTATTCTGAAGTAAGATAAACTAGTCTTCAATGCTTTTGTGAAAATGTTTAGCAAGGTGATAGTTTTGTTGATCCAAAACACAGATCATGGTTGACCTATTTTTGCTGTACTTACATTCTCCAAGATATCAATGCCTACATACTTGAAGATGGGGAATTCTCCAGTGATTCTAGCTTTGGAAAGATTACCTTCCCTTGAATCCTTTTTTATTCCAGAAAAAAAATTGCTTCTGGGAATCGAATCTCTTGTTTTATTAAAACAACTATCACAAAATTCTACCACTGGTATGCAGTTTATATCTATAGATAGGTTAGTTATGCTTCAAATACAATCTATCAGTGAATTCATCATATTTTGTGACATTTTTGTCTCCTCTCTTTTAAAAATAAAGGCTCTGGGTCAGAGAAACAGTTTTGCAAAAATATATATTAGCACATACTGAAGACAATTTGCAATTTCTTATTTTCCACTTTAAATCAGCTATTCTTTCTTATAGTGAACAACTTTTGCAGATTTTTTTGTTTATAAAATTTTAAAAGGGTGCCATTAGTATGTCTTTAGAGGCAAAGAATTTTAAATATGGGCTAGTATTTATTTTATTTTTTTGCCCCCAGTGTTACTGCTGAGGGACACAACAAAAAAGGAAAACTACAGACCAATATCTCTGATGAACATAGATGCCAAACTATTAAACAAGATCTTGGCCAACCGGATAGAGCAGCACATCAAAATGATTGTTCATCATGACCATGTGGGATTTATCCCAGGAATGCAAGGTTGGTTCACCATACATAAGTCAATCATTGTCATTAACCACATCAATAAAAACAAGGTCCAAAACCACATGATTATATCAATAGATGCAGAGAAAGCCTTTGACAAAAATACAACACCCATTCACGCTCAAAACTTTACAAAAAATGGGAATAGATTGGAAATTACTCAAGATAGTGGAATCCATATATAGCAAACCTACAGCCAACATCATACTCAATGGACAGAAGCTGAAAGCATTCCCCCTCAGATCAGGGACTAGACAGGGTTGTCCACTGTCACCATTACTCCTCAACATAGTGTTGGAAGTTCTTGCCATAGCAATCAGGCAAGAGAAAGGATTCAAAGGAATACAGATTGGAAGGGAAGAAGTCAAGCTCTCACTATTTGCAGATGATATGATAGTATACATAGACCTAAAGAATCCAGCAGAAAACTACTGGAAGCTATTAGGCAATATAGCAAGGTGTCAGGCTACAAAATCAGTGTACAAAAATCAGTGGCATTTCTTTATGCAAATACTAAATCTGAAGAAGACATCCAGAAATCACTCCCATTCACTGTTGCAGCAAAATCAATAAGATACCTAGGAGTAAAGCTGACCAAAAAAGTGAAAGACTTGTGTACTGAAAACTATGAGTCACTATTCAAGGAAATTGAAACTGATACCAAGAAATGGAAAGACATCCCATGCTCATGGATCAGAAGAATCAATATCATCAAAATGAATATTCTCCCCAGAGCAATATAAATATATAATGCTATACCCATCAAAGTTCCACCAACCTTCTTTAAGAGAATAGAACAAAAACTACAATAATTTATGTGGAACCAGAAACACCTAGAATTGCCAAAACCTTCTTGAGGAAAAGAAGCAGAAATGGAGACATTACACTCCCAGACCTCAAACTTTATTATAAAGTCATCAAATCAAGACAGCATGGTACTGGAACAAAATAGGCACACAGACCAGTGGAACAGAATTGAAGGCACAGAACTAAACCCCCACACCTATGGACATCTAATTTTTGATAAGGGGCCCCAAAGTATTAAATGGAAGAAGGAGGCTCTCTTCAATAAATGGTGCTGGGAAAACTGAGTTGTAACATGCAGAAGAATGAAATTGAACCACCTTATCTCACCAGAAACAAAAGTCAACACCAAATGGATAAAAGACCTGGATGTTAGACCAGAAATAATCAAATACATAGAGGAAAACATTGGTAAAACACTTTCCCACTTAAACCTCAAGGACATCTATGATGAAACAAACCCAATTGCAAGGAAGACTAAAGCAGAAACAAACAAATGGGACTATATCAAATTGAAAAGCTTCTGCATAGCCAAAGAAACTATCACACAAAGAGACCCCTCACAGAATGGGAGAAGATCTTCACATGCCATACATCAGACAAGAGACCAATCACCAAAATATAAAAAGAGCTCAGCAAACTTAGCAACAAAAAAGCAAATGACCCCATCCATAAATGGGCAGAGGATATGAACAAAACATTCACTACAGAGGAGATCCAAAAGGATAACAAACATATGAAAAACTGCTCTAGGTCACTGATTGTCAGAGAAATGCAAATTAAGACAACACTAAGATACCACCTCACTCCTGTAAGAATGGCATACATCAAAAAGGACAGCAGCAACAAATGCTGGAGTGGCTGTGGGGACAGAGGAACCCTTTTGCATTGCTGGTGAGAATGTAAATTGGTCCAGCCTCTGTGGAGAGCTATCCGGAGAACTCTCACAAGGCTAGACATGGACCTTCCATATGACCCAGTAATTCCTCTCCTGGGCTTATACCCCAAGGACTCCATAACACCCAACCAAAAAGATGTGGGTAGTCCTATGTTCAAAGCAGCACAATTCATAATAGCTAAAACCTGGAAGCAACCCAGGTGCCCAAAAACAGATGAGTGGCTGAGAAAGCTGTGGTATATATACACAATGGAATACTATGCAGCTTCTAAGCACAATGAACTCAACTTCTCCGACCCATCTTGGTCAGAGCTAGAAGGAATTATGTTAAGGGAGCTAAGTCAGAAAGATAAAGATGAGTATGGGATGATCCCACTCATCAACAGAAGCTGAGAAAGAAGATCAGAAAGGGAAACTAAAGGCAGGATCTGACTAAATTGAAAGTAGGGCATCAAAGTAAAAACCCTGTGGTGAGCGGGAGGGTGGACATGTGGCTCCTTGGGCTGGCAGGGGGGTGGAGGTGGGGGCGGGTGGGTGGGATGGGACACAATCTTCTGGTAATGGGAATGGTGGTTATGTACACACCAATGAAATTGTAGTTATATAAATCACTATTTAATTAATATGAGAGGGGTAAAAATTGATTGTATGTCTAACAAAGGGACTTTTCAAAGCTAACCCAATTACCAAATAATGTGATGATAACAGTAACTATCCATTGTCTTCTCGAACCATAAGACAGCAGGAACCTCACATTTCCACTATAGAGCCTAAACTTCCCCCTGTCCTGGGACCCTAGGGTAGGGCCCACTTTCCCATATGCTTCTCCCAATTCTTGTCAAATAAGATTGCATCAGCTGACTGCAACCTAATCAACGCATCGAGTGCCACCACAGCACGCTTCACTTCAGACTGTGTCCAGAGACTTCAGGTGTGGTATGACAACCCTTCAGCTTCATCACTCGAGTGAGACCTTTCCTTTCACAGTATTCTCTAATTCCATCCCAGGTGGTTCACTTCCTAACAAAGTTCCAAAACCTACATATAGATCAGGTTCTAGGAGATAGAACATATGTCCACATGTATCCATAAACTAGGGCAAATATATACCTGAAAGCAGTAGTACACTAGAGTTTGCAGTGAGTACCCCCCAACACTTCATTTCCAGTATTCTATTCTTTGGGCCCAGGATTCTTCAACAATTTTTTTGGCTTTGTACGTTAACTCTCTTTTCAGCCACCAGGTTCCAAATGCCATCAGGATGCCGGCCAGTCTTCCCTGGACTGAAGACCCCATCAATGCGTCCTGGAGCTCAGCTTCCCCAGAGACTCACCATTCTAGGGAAAGAGAGAGGCAGACTGGGAGTATGGATCGACCAGTCAATGCCCATGTTCAATGGGGAAGCAATTACAGAAGCATGACCTTTTGCAACCCACAATGACCCTGGGTCCATGCTCCCAGAGGGATAGAGAATGGGAGAGCTATTGGGGATAGGATGGGATATGGAGATTGGGTGGCAGGAATTGTGTGGAGTTGTACCCCCCATCCTATGGTTTTGTTAATGTCTCCTTTCTTAAATAAATAAATAATTTTTAAAAATATGAAAAAAATCTCAATATTTTTATAAGCCTCTTTTGTTTGAATCTAATGTATGTTGACAATTCCCTATCATCCCCATAACCCTCTAGCACTTGTGCTATTGCAGAGAGGAGGGGGAGGAAGTTGTTGGGTTTGGATGTAAAGCAGAATCATTGTGGGTAATTAGTACCTAAGGAGAAAATAGTAAACAGGAAATATTCTGAAAGTAATACTCTTCCAGGGCCTCAAGGAAGAATCCAATGCAATTATAGCCTAGTGAAAAAAAGGAGAGGTTAGGCTAAGTGACTATACCTTTTAGTCATGGTGATTCTTTTATTCACCTAAGGTTCAAGGAAGTGAATTTATAAAATAAATTTGCAAGGAGCTCTAACTGCTTTGCTCATGGGAGAATGTAATGAGGGAGAAAATTGAGTTTTCATAGCTGGTAGGAAAAAGCAACCTAGGGATCAAGCTGCCTTTGTTTGGAAAATGCCATGATTAGACCACTTGGCTAAATGAATCTCTGCAGTGTATGGAGATGACCTGGTTGATGCTAGAGCTTCAAAGACAAGAGACTAAGGAGGAACAACCCAGGGAAAGGACAGACTGCTGAGTCATGTGACCCTCTCTAACTTCTACTCTCCAAACCTGGTATAGTTATTCAGTTTATAAATTGTCTTTTATGTAGCTGTGTATGTGTATGCATTTGCATGTGTACTAGTAAAGAAACTGGCTTGCATGTGGGTCTGTAAGACACAAAATGGAGTTGTTATCTGAAAAGAGAGAAAGACACTTGGGAAAACAAACAAACAAACAAAAAAACCTAATTCTGTCAAAAATTGGCATAAATATTTGAGTGGGAGCTCTATGCACATTCATATACAGTGAAATGTTCACTTTTTGAGACCAAAAGGCAAAAAAGAATGAAAGACATCACTGCACCCTTTCACCTATCTATGGAGCTATCGCAAGGTCATAATTGGTGCTTCTATGTGGTTCCAGTGATCAAATCTAGGGCCTCATAGAGAACAAGACATAAATAAGTTCTACTGAGTTAATTAACTTCTAGGGTTGGGTCTGACTTTTTACATCACTGCATGTCATCTATAGTACTTTATTAGGTTTCCCTAAGGAATAAATTTAAGGGATTAAATATCTGAGAAGTTTAGTATCATAAAAGTAAGACTCCAGTCCAAATAGTGCATAAATAATCTAAGAGCAATGTGATTAAAAAATTAGCACATTTCTCCTACTCTAGCTAACTTGTCTGTCATTAGGAAGTCTGGCGTCGTGCAAAGATTATAGCGGTTTTGAAACCAAAGAAAGACCCAACACTGGCCGCCAGCTAAGGACCAATTTATCTCCTCTCCATGTGTTACAAACTCCTTGAGAGGCTGCTTCTGTCACGTATTTCTCATCTTACAGAGAAATTCCTATCACCCGCCCAAGCTGGTTTCCGCCCAGGAAGATCTACCTGCGAACAAGTCTTGGCCCTCTCAACTTACATTGAAAATGGATTCCAGAAGAATTTAAAGACGGGTGCTGTCTTTGTTGATCTCACAGCAGCCTATGACACGGTCTGGCACCGTGGTCTCCTAGTCAAGATCTCAAGATGCCTGCCTCCATGGGTGGCCAACACTATATCGTTTCTTCTCCAAAACAGAAGATTCCGGGTGCATCTGGGTGACAAGTCTAGCAGATGGAAACTTGTCTCAAGTGGCCTCCCCCAGGGCTCTGTTCTGGCTCCTACGCTATTTAATATTTACATCAATGACCTCCCAGAAACTTCTTCAAGGAAGTTCATCTATGCCGATGACATCTTCTGTGCAACTCAGGCATCCATGTTCGACATCCTCGAGGAAACACTCACGAAAGACATGTCTCTGATATCTGATTACTGTAAAAAATGGCGACTAATCCCTAGCACTGCAAAAACGGTATCATCTGTTTTCCATCTACACCATGCCTCGGCCTCGGCTTAATGTGCAGCTTGGCGATACGAGAATCCGGCATGAAGCCCAGCCAGTCTATCTTGGCGTTACTCTCGATCGCACTCTGTCATTTCACGAACATCTCATAAAAACTGCAGCAAAGGTGGGCGCGAGGAATAACATCATTGCAAGACTGGCCAGCTCCTCATGGGGCGCGAGCGCTTCCACACTAAGATCATCATCTCTGGCATTATGCTATTCCACTGCAGAATACTGTGCCCCAGTATGGTTCCGTAGCCCCCATGTCCACTTGGTCGATTCCAAATTATATTCCTCCATGAGGATAATTTCTGGAACCATCCGTTCCGCCCCGGTTCCATGGCTGCCAGTTCTTAGCAACATCGCCCCGCCAGATATTTGTCGGGATGCGGCATCATCTAAGTTCATTTCCCACGTCTGCGCTCGACCGGACCTGCCAATATACACGGATATCTTCGCCCACCCTGTCCAATGCTTGACGTCTGGTCATCCAATCTGGTCCCCTACGCCTACACTGAACTTCTCTGTTCCAGACTCTTGGAAACAGAGTTGGCAGTCAGCTGAGGTCAAGAACAAACACCTCATCACAGACCCCTGCAAGCGTCAACCCAGCTTTGACCTAGCACTTTATGATTGGGCCCTCCTCAATCGCTATCGAACAGGCCATGGCCGGTGCGCCGCTATGTTCCATCGCTGGGGAGCCAGAGATGACCTGAACTGCCCCTGCGGCTACAGACAGACTATGACCCACATAGTCAACAACTGCCACCTCTCCAGATTCAAAGGAGGTCTCGAAACTTTACATCAGGCTCAACCTGACGCTGTTGACTGGCTACGGAAGAAGGGCAAACACTAGAAGAAGAAGGAAGTCTATAGCCTTCGTAATACAGATATGACACTCAGGATCCTATTCTAGTAACATAGGTGATGTTTAAACTGATTTTTTGGATTTGTATAAATTATCTGTACATTTATATTAAAAGTAATATAGACAAAAGAATTTATGGTGCCAATTTTAAAAGGTAGTAAAATAGTGTTAAGCCATAAGAAACAAAAAGAGAGTTATATAGATAAAAGTGTTATTCTAGCAAGCAAAAATTGATCACAAGCATTTGTGCTGAAAAAATACAGCTTATAAAAAGCAGAACCTGATAGAATTCTTGAGGGAAATAAATGGATCAAAATACATTTTGAAGGTTTAACTTTTATGTTTCAAAAACTTTAAACTCAAATAGATGTACAAATAATTTAAGACTCTTAACACTGATAGACACAAACTAATATGTTTTATATAGTTGAAAAAACATTCTTAGACAAGAAAAGTCTTTAGTATGTGACTTTCATGAAGAATGCAAAGGGAGTAATAAAATGTGTATTTTAATACATTTATATTTTAGTGTAAATAATGTGTTGGTAAACAAATAAGAAGCACTTGTTAGGGAACAGGAAAAAGTAGTGGGAGGGAAGCATAGAAAGTAGATTTTCTCAGAGTCAGAAAATAATTCACTCGGTAACTTATATGTCTTACCATGTGCATAACCCAAATTTGAGCCTTACCAGTGAACAATAGTGCCACGGCTCCAGGGGTTACTCTAGTGTTGTGGCATATCTGTCTATCTCTTATTTTTCCTAAAATAAGAATGAAAAATTCATCCTTGATGCAGAGTAATCATGCATGCACTATGTGCAAGCATTGCAAAAAGACAATAACATGATGGCAAGGAGGATCTACGGGGGGTTGAATTTTTATGTGGAAAACTGGGAAATGTTAAGCATGTACAAACTATGGGGTTTAATCTCCCAATAAAGAAATTAAAAAATATAAAGTTAATAAAATGGAAAATAAGTTAAGAGTTTCTTGTGTATTTTTATGAATTTTTGACTTTGTAGATGACAAATTTATTTTTTTACTTTATAAGTTATGGATGTATGTGCATAGGTGCACTATCCCTTGGGCCATGGTCTATATCTAGGTTCTGTGACTTTGTTGGGAAGTGCACGACCCAAAATGGAACTAAGAGTCCCATGAGCTAGGAAAGGTCTCAACAGATTATTGGAGCTAGAGGGTTGACATCCTAAGCCTGGCATCTCTGGACACAGTCCGAAGTGTAATATGTTGACGTGGTACTAGTTGCACTGATTTGGTTGAGATCAGCAGATGTAGTATCAGGCTCAACCTGACGCTGTTGACTGGCTACGGAAGAAGGGCAAACGCTAGAAGAAGAAGAAAGTATTAAATGGTATGGATCAAGAGAAGCGTGAAGGAAAACAAGCTAAGTCCCAGAGGCTTCAGGATTGGGAGAAATATGGGTTTTACAGAGAATGAGGAAGGCTCCACCCTGCCTTAGAGTTTAAGATAGCAGTAGATAATTACTATTATAACCAAGTTATTTGAGAACTTGGTTTACTTTGAAAACCCTATGGTTAGGATTTACTGTAAGATATAAGACCTTACCATAATTCATGTCATTTAATGATTCTAGTCTCTTGGTCTAAGATTATATGTGATTTAATATTTCAGAAAATTATTATTAGAAGGGTGGGGGAGATAGCATAATGGTTATGCAAACAGACTCTCATGCCTGAGGCTCCTAAGTCCCAGGTTCAATCCCCTGCAACACCATAAGCGAGAGCTGAGCAGTGCCCTGGTGTTTCTCTCTGTGTGTCTCTTTCTCTCTGAATCTCTCTTAAAATTAAAATAAAATATAAAAAAATTAAAAATATATTATTAGAAATACATTAACAAGGGAGTCATGCGGTAGCACAGCGGGTTAAGCGCAGGTTGCGCAAAGCGCAAGGACCAGCTTAAGGATCCGGGTTCAAGCCCCCGGCTCCTCACCTGCAGGGGAGTCTCTTTACAGGCGGTGAAGCAGGTCTGCAGGTGTCTGTCTTTCTCTCCTCCTCTCTCTCTTCCCCTCCTCTCTCCATTTCTCTCTGTCCTATCCAACATCAATAATAACTACAACAATAAAACATCAATAATAACTACAACAATAAAACATCAATAATAACTACAACAATAAAATAATAACTACAACAATAAAACAACAAGGGCAACAAAAAAGGGAATAAGTAAATAAATACGAAAAAAAGTTAAAAAAGAAGAATTGCATTAACAAATTTAAGCCCAGTATTAGAATTCAATCAGTTTACTAACTTGAAACCTTAAGTGCCAGTTTAATGGAACATATACTCAGAACTGAAATTTGTGCACTTAAGAGCTCAAGACACTCAATCTATTTTCCCCCTCTCATACTGATTTAATAGATATTTATAAGAATATATGTTAAAAGGAGTGTATATTAACAACATTCCTGCCACTAAAGGTCTGTATTCCTATCCCAAACTCCCTACAATGGAGCTGAAAAATCTACCCTCTACCCTACAGTTTTTACTTTGGTACAATACTCCAAACTCAGTCAAATTCTGTTTTGTGTTTCCCTTTTTGTTCTTTCTCAACTTCTGCTTATAAGTGGGGTCATTCCATATTCATCTTTCTCTTTCTGGTTTGCCTCACTTAACATTTTTCTTTAAAGTTCCATTGAAGATGGGTTGAAGAAGGTAAATTCATTATTCTTAATACCAGAGTAGAATTCCATTGTGTATATATACTACAACTTTCTCAGCTACTCAGCTATTGTTGGATACCTGGGTTGTTTCAGATTTGGGCTATTATGAATTGTGCTGCTATGAACATAGGTACATACATATCTTTTTGGATGGGTATGTTTGACTCCTAACTCCCATGTCCAGCAGAGAAGCAGTTACAGAAGCCAGTCCTCCCATCCTCTGCACACCATAAAGATTGTTGCTCCAATTACACCAAAGTATAAGACTCTGGAATTGGGAGGAGGGTCCAGGTCCTGGAACATGATAGCAGAGGAGAACCTAGTAGGATCTGAATTATGTGGAAAATTGGGAAATGTTACACATGTACAAACTATTGATTTTACTATCAACTTCAAACAATTAATCCCCCATTAAAGAAACTTAAAAAAATAGAATTGGGAGTCGGGCTGTAGTGCATTGGGTTAAGCGCAGGTGGCACAAAGCACAAGGACTGGCCTAAGGATCCCAGTTCGAGTCCCCCGCTCCCCACCTGCAGGGGAGTCGCTTCACAGGTGGTGAAGCAGGTCTGCAGGTGTCTGTCTTTCTCTCCCCCTCTCTGTCTTCCCCTCCTCTCTCCATTTCTCTCTGTCCTATCCAACAACAACATCAATAATAACTACAACAATAAAACAACAAGGGCAACAAAAAGGAATAAATAATAAATAAATATTTTTTAAAAAATAGGATCTTTGATCCATACTCCCAGAGGGATAAAGATTAGGGAACCTTCCAATGGAGTGGATGGGATACAGAATTGTGGTGTTGGGATATGTGTGGAATTGTACCCCTTTTACCACACAATCTTGTCAATAATGATTAAATCACTAATAATTTTTTTAAATGAAATGAAAGTCTTTGGTTTTCTAAGTCAGTTGCAGCAAGTACAATGTAGAATCAATTAACAAAGGAAGACTTCCAGTACCAGGGCCTCTTTGTGAGCACTTCTGCAGTGGGTGCTGTTCAGTCTAAGACTATAGACATGAAGATAAGTCAGAGGTACAAGGCAGTATCATACAATTGAGCGCCTATGTTACAACGCTCAAGGACCCAAGTTCAAGCCACTGGTTCCCACTTGGGTGGGAAAAGCATTCCAAGTGGAGAAGCAGTGCTACAGGTGTCTTTCTTTGTCCCTCTTTCCCTCCACTTTCCCTCTCAACTTCTCTGTCTCTAATATTAAATGGTGAGTAAATAAATATTAAGAATTAAAAAAGATATATCCTTCAAAATGTAAAGAAGTCAGGAGCTGGGATTGTGATTGAAGGCAATAACTGAAGCAAAATCTCTATCGGAAGCAACTCCAGAGTATGAGGCAAATTCAGTTTGTGAAAGATTTGCAAGAGTTTGGGCATATTTAATTTGAGGGTTTCAAAGATCAGTAAATAGAGAAATAGCACCAAAATTCTGGTAAATTGCGTCAGGCAATTTCTAAGGGACCTATGTACAAATTAGGAATAGATGAGGAAGTGATCTAGATTTTCTAGAGCTTTAATATGGCTTCATTAAGGGCAATGCAATCCAACTTGGCTAGAGAGCTAGAGAGAAACGTGAAAATCATGAAGAGTATATACATAAACAGATCCTACATGAAATGATATTTATTTACTTTTTCTTTTTTATTTCAGAAAGGATTAATTAACAAAACCATAAGCTAGGAGGGGTACAACTCCACACAATTCCCACCACCCAATCTCCATATCCCACCCCCTCCCCTGATAGCTTTCCCATTCTCTATCCCTCTGGAAGCATGGACCCAGGGTCATTGTGGGTTGCAGAAGGTAGAAGGTCTGGCTTCTGTAATTGCTTCCCCGCTTCTTCTTCTTCTAGCATTTGCCCTTCTTCCGTAGCCAGTCAACAGCGTCAGGTTGAGCCTGATGTAAAGTTTCGAGATCTCCTTTGAATCTGGAGAGGTGGCAGTCGTTGACTATGTGGGTCATAGTCTGTCTGTAGCCGCAGGGGCAGTTCGGGTCGTCTCTGGCTCCCCAGTGATGGAACATAGCGGCGCGCCGGCTGAACATAGACGTTGACTGGTCGGTCCATACTCCCAGTCTGCTTCTCTCTTTCCCTAGTAGGGTGGGTCTCTGGGGAAGCTGAGCTCCAGGACACATTGGTGGGGTCTTCAGTCTAGGGAAGCCTGGCCGGCATCCTGATGACATCTGGAACCTGGTGACTGAAAAGAGAGTTAACATACAAAGCCAAACAAATTGTTGAGCAATCATGGACCCAAAGCTTGGAATAGTGGAGAGGAAGTGTTAGGGAGGTACTCACTGCAAACTCTAGTGTACTTCTGCTTTCAGGTATATATTTTGCAGTAGTTTATGGATACGTGTGAACATAAGCTCTCTCTCACAGAAACTGGTGTATATCTAGGTATTGGGACTTTGTTAGAAAGTGAACCACCTGAGATGGAATTAGAGTATACTATGAAAGGAAAGGTCTCATGTTGGGAACATGTGTGAGCCTGATAGAGCTTAGGGAGAACCACCCCCATCTTTGGATGGAGGTCTGAGAAGATAACCTCTTGGTAAGTCTCTCTCAACCGAGGTGAGCATAAGGGGGGAAACTCAGACTTGGTTCTTTCCTTCTTGACTCTCAGGCCCACAGATACCCCAGTACTTCCCTCCATTAACTGCAGGCCACATGGCCACAGATTCACTCATTCAAAGTCACCTTCTGATCACAGAAGAACACACCTTATCACACACCTCAGACCCCAGACAAGAGAAATTCCAAACTATATGGCCTCTTGATATTCATCTTCTCTCTGTCTCACCCTACGGGTTTAACCTCTATGCTTCTCTCAAATACCTTAGGATAATTAAGTTGCTTGTGTTATGGAAAATAACTGTCTTGTATCTCATCAATTCCTGTCATACCAACCCCCTACCTTAGGGGCATGCTGACTGTTAAGAAACCTGTAATTTCTGTCATATTGCAACAATAATTACCTCCATTGATTTTCTATTTAACTCATGTCAATTTTGCTAATAAACGGACTCTAGGATTCTGGGACTCTAAGGACTCAGATTCTAGATTCACGCTAAGAGTCCCCTGGTGTCTTTTACTTCGTGTCACCCCTGTCGTGAGCGAGAAAGAACCAGCCCGTTACCTTTCCCCTGGAGGACACCCTGCCGGAGAAGGAGAGAGACACCCCGAAAGTCTCACCTGAGTAATGAAGCTGAAGGGTTGTCATTCCACACGTGAAGTCTCTGGACACAGTCTGAAGTGAAGTATGTTGAGGTGGCAATCGTTGCGTTGGTTAGGTTGTGATCGGCAGATGCACTATTATTTGATATGGATTGGGAGAGGCATATGGGAAAGTGGACCCTATCCAAGGGTTCCAGGACTGGGGGAAGTAGAGGCTCTATAGTGGAGATGTGAGGTTCCTGCTGTCTTAGGGTTCAAAAAGACAATGGATAGTTACTGTTATCATCACATTATTTGGTAATTGGGTTAACTTTGAAAAGTCCTTTTGTTAGGGTTTGCTGTACAGTACCCAGTATCTTGTTTATAGCTGTGCCATTGGTTGCTTCTGATCTACTTGGTCTAGGCTTTTGAGAGAATCTGCATATCAATTACATAGCCTATATATTAAAAAGATTCAGTTTGTGTTTTGAAAAACTTCGAGACATACAATTGATTTTCCCCCTCTCATATTAATTAACTAGTGATTTATATGACTACATTTTACTAGGAGTGTACATAAACATCATTCCCACCACCAAAGACTGTGACCCAACCCTCCCACCCACTCCCACCCCCCACTGGCCCAGGAAGCTGCATGTCTACCCCTCACCACAGGGTTTTTACTTTGGTGCCCTACTTACAATTGGTCAGGTCCTGCTTTTAGTTTCCCTTTCAGATCTTCTTCCTCAACTCCTGTTGATGAGTGGGATCATCCCATACTCCTCTTTATCTTTCTGACTTAGATCACTTAACATAATTCCTTCTAGCTCTGTCCAAGATGGGTCAGAGGAGGTGGGTTCATTGTTCTTGATAGCTGCATAGTATTCCATTGTGTATATATACCACAGCTTCCTCAGCCACTCATCTGTTGTTGGGCACCTGGGTTGCTTCCAGGTTTTAGCTATTATGAATTGTGCTGCTTTGAACATAGGAGTACATACCTCTTTGTGGTTGGGTGTTATGGAGTCCTTGGGGTATAACCCCAGGAGAGGAATTACTGGGTCATATGGAAGGTCCATGTCTAGACTTCTGAGAGTTTTCCAGACTGCTCTCCACAGAGGCTGTACCAATTTACATTCCCACCAGCAATGTAAAAGGGTTCCTCTGTCCCCACAACCTCTCCAGCATTTGTTGCTGCTGTCCTTTTTGATGTATGCCATTCTTACAGGAGTGAGGTGGTATCTTAGTGTTGTCTTAATTTGCATTTCTCTGACAATCAGTGACCTAGAGCAGTTTTTCATATGTTTGTTAGCCTTTCCTTTTGGATCTCCTCTGTAGTGAATGTTTTGTTCATATCCTCTGCCCATTTTTGGATGGGGTCATTTGCTTTTTGGTGCTAAGTTTGCTGAGCTCTTTATATATTTTGGTGATTAGTTTCTTGTGATATTTAATTTTTTATCTATAATAGTTACAGGTGGGGTAAAGGTAATTTCACATTCATAATTTGATGAGAAGCTCAGAATAACTTTTAAATAGTCATAACTCATATTTCTTTTACCAGTTTTTGGATTAGAGAATAAGTGAAATAACTTGTTCATATAACATAAAAGAAATTATGTGAAGAGGAAATACAAGTTCCATACCCATTCACTGCCTCAGTAGTTAATTTATTCACCTTTACTCTTTTCAAGCACCTAGTAATTTAGGTGTTCATTGTCAATAATTATTTTCCCCTTGAGCATTATTTCATCATATTATGAGGTCTTCCTTTTGGTAATGTATCAGAAATTGTTTTCTTTTCTATGGCTTTGACTTCCATTTTTAAGAAGAAATAAAAACAAAAGCAAAGTTGAGACATAAAGAAAACTCACTGTACACATCGTGCATGTACATGGCCAAGGCTTGAGATCTGGGATCACATGGAAGGTCCTATGCAATAAAGGAAGACCTAATCCTGCAGTCTGCCCTTATCTATCGTCTCTCAGTCTATCTATCTATCTATCTATCTATCTATCTATCTATCTATCTATCTATCTGTCTTTCTATCTTGCTATCTATCTATCATCTATCTATCTATCTATCTATCTATCATCTATCCATATATCATCTATCATCTATTTATCTATCTTTCTGTCTGTCTATTTATCTATCTATCATCTACCTATCTTCTATCTCAATCTCTCTGAAAAAAGTGGCAGGAACCACGAAATTTTACATTCACAAAGTCCAGCTCTTCAGATATAAATAAGTAGAAGTGAAATCAGCTCCAACAGATCTCAAAAAAAACATTTATGGGAGATTAGAAAGCCAGTTTATCCTGGGTTTGAATATATAGTTTGAAAAATCTTTTGACATATCAGACTTCAGTGTTCCATTTTACTGGTTATTTGCAGAACCACCAAGTAAGGAAATTCAAGACCATCATTTTCCTATATATAGTGGTGTTTGAATGAAAATGATCAGAAAGCAGTTGGAATTGTTGTCAAAATGAGATTTTTGATTATTTGAGAATATATATTGCTTGATGTAACCCTTCTCCTATCCCCTGAGCATTGTCAAGGTTGAAAATGTGGAATATGTGTGTGTGTGTGTGTGTGTGTGTGTGTGTGTGTGTGTATGCGATATTTTATTCTAATTATTGTTGTTTTACAACATAGTATGACATGAGTGAATAAAATGATTCTATTTTTGTTTTTTTTTCTCTCAGGAGTATTTTTGCTATTGGACTCTTTTACTCTTTTACAACTTTACTATATTTTCATTATTTCTAATGACTTTTATTGGAATCTTTAGGATTGTTTATATGTTACTATATATGTCTATATATGTTACTGTGTAAGCAAATAGTGGCCGTTCCACTTCTCCTTTGATAATTTGAATGTCTTTTCTTATGTGATTGCACTTGCTAGACCTTCTAATACTATCCAAAATAGTAGTCATGAGAATAAACATCTGTGTCCTATTCCTGATTTTAGGAGAAAAGCTTTCAGTTTTGCATCATTGAATATTATATGGGTAGAGTTTACCATATGTGACTTCTATTATGTTGAAGACACACAGATCTATATCTACTAAACAGACAACTAAGACACAAAGCCACACATCTATCAACAAGTTATCCAAAGGAGTTAAGAGACTTTCTGAAGCAGGGAAATCCTCTCCAATAAATGGTTTTGGAGGTGCCAGCCAGTCATAAAAAGTAGAGTGAACTGAGAACAAGTCCAAACATTAACTGAAGAGATTAAAATCTAGATGGTCTTAACCTGAAACCGTAAAATACATAGAAGAAAAATAATCAGTATATTCCTTGATATTAGTATTATAGATGTTTTTGGTGGCTGGACTCCAAATGAATTACATCAACTTAAGGTTCTATATAGAGAATCGCATCACAATTAAAAGATTTTCCACTGAGTGAGAGAGCATGGTTACTTATGGAGTGTCTTACAATGGCTGCATATAAATAAAGTATAAAACACTTTTAAAATCAATTAATAAATAGGAATATCCAGAAGTAGTCACCTCTGGAGAAGACACTCAGATATGCAGTAAACACATGAAAATCTTTACTATGTTTCATTATTATGAAAAAAGCATTTTTTCATAATAATGAAAATGAAAAAAAAATGAAATATTGCCTCATACCTGGGACAATTAGTATTTCTCAAAAACTAAGAAACAAATGTAAGAAGGATATAAAGAGAAGGGGACTCTAATACGTTGCTAGCGGGAATGTAAATTGATACAACTATTATGGCAAGCACTACTGAGGTATCTCAAAAAACTGAATAGAGATTCCATGTTTTGCAGTTATCTCACTGATAGTAATTTACTCCCCATATAAAAATGACTATTTTGAAAAAATATATAAACTTCCACTTTTATTTGAACACTATGTAAATGCATCAAGAACTGGAAACAACCTAAATGCCCACTGATTGGTGAATGGAAAGAAGTGTGGGATGGAAAGAGGTGTGGTTTATCTATAGAATGGAATATTTTGCTATATAGAAGTACGAAATTCTGCCATTTGTAAATATGAACCTACACAGTAAATGTAACAATTCCAAAGTCAACCGGAGCACTGAGATTCAAAACTCATACGTTTTTAAATAGTGGATAAGGGTCTAGGGTTGGTGGCCCAATGGGCAAAGAGCAGAACTTTCAAACATGAGGATTTGGGGTTCAATTCAGTCACTACATCTGCAGCAAATGGTGCCCTGGTCTGTCTCACTGAATCAATCATCACTCAAGGAATATTTTTGTAGAATAAGAAATAATAGAGAAATTATTTTCAAGATCAAGGTAGCAGATTGTCTTTCACAACAAGTGGAATAAGGAATTTAATTAAACTAATTTCACCCACTCTTTGCTTATAAATGTATTCTAGTAGAAGAATATGCACATGTATCCATAACAAATTTTATAATAAATAATTTGTTAAATAATTAGTTTCCAAGCAGACTCTTTCAGTATATAAGTTTTTTTTTTTTCACAGTATGATTTTATAGAGACATTTGGGTTCCTTTTGGTCACAACAAATTAAAAATATTCAATTTAGAGAAATTCACAGAAACTGTATTAAAATATTTATGATACAATTTTGAGATCTAGGAATTATCTAGAAGGTGCCATCAATGCTTCATTGACAGTGATCCCAATAGTTATAAGTAGAGCCAATCATTGACTATTGGCATCTTTAAAGAAGGCAGGTGTTCAAGAATGTTGGAAAAAAAATGTGGGTCTTTAGAAATGCTTTTAAACAGAAGTTTGTGTTGGCTAGGCAGACAATTGCAGGAAGGTGGTATACATGTAATTTCTTTCGTACATATAATTTATATTGCCTGCCAAGCCTTTCTGTTTTCCAGCTGGCTCAGTCTTTCCTGTTCTCAAGCTAACTTACTGGGAAACAGAAGAAAGAGAAACATTAAAATGAAAATAAACCTATCATTCCTCTTTCCTATTTTTCTTTTTCCTTTTCTAAACTATTAACTTGGTTGAGCAAAATGTCATAATATTTTGGTATAGGGTCAGCTATCACTAGATTCATTAAAGTGAGATGCACTAAGATAACTTTTTACAAAAAAATTGAAGATTCAATTAAAATGTGCATAACCTATAACATCAGCTTTGACACATAAATCACTTTGACACATTATGTAAATATTGAACAGGTAAAGGATAGTGTGAAAAACAGTAAAGAGTAATATAAATTTAATAGCAATATTACAGAAGTAATATCTGCATTTCTTTCGTTGACACAAGAAAGTCTTTAGTCCAAAGCAATAAAAAATAAAATCTGTTGGTGTTTAGGAGAATTTAAGTATATACCACACCAAATTAAATTGTTTGTATCTTAAGACATGAATGCTTTACTTGACAAAATTTTCATTTTGATCTGTGTTAACATGGATTTTACATGAAAAGTATTAGACAACTTACAGATGCATGAAAAATACCTTTGATTTTCTCCACTCTCACTTTTCCATATTATGTTTTTATTTTCATCACTATTATTTACTTTTTCTAGTAAATTTTAAAAATAGATAGCTTAGAATAAACACCATTAGCTCTTTCATGATAATCAGGGCTATGAATTACTATGATATTTTCCAAAAATGCTTAATTTTAAATCATAGATATTGATGGCTAAACTTCCAGATGATAAATGCCTTGCTTTCATTTTTAGTCTACTAAAGTTAAATCAGTGCTGAAAGAAATCTCTCCTTTTGACTTCAAGACAATTTGGAATGCCTTTTCAGAGTCACTGTCATATTTATTTGCTAGGTGTCACCTACCATGATATTTTCTTTAAATATTCACTAACTACTCTGATTTCTACACTTAATAAGTTAATATGTATTGATTTTCTCATTTTTGATATGTAATGACATTTCTATTTTAGAGTTGGTTTTATTTTCTACTTATATATAATTCATTCATTCATTCATTCATCTTCTTTTCCTCCCTCCCTCTCTTCCTTCCTTCCTTCCTTTATTTATTTTTTCTAAAACAGCGCTCAGTTCTGGTTAATCTTGGAGCTGGGGACTGAAGCTGGGACCTTTGAAGTCTTAGGCATAAATGGTTCTTTGCATAACTATTATGCTATCTCCAGAGGTCTTCCTCACTTCATTTATCTTTTCTCATTCCTTCTCACCCAACCTGTCATTATCATTTCTATAATTATGTAATGTGTTTCTCTTATGTACTCACCACTCACTATGGTTGGTTCCATCATACAAGCATAGTCCCTGTCTTTGAGCAGATCAAATTAAAGTCGTGTTGGCATAAGGCAAGAAAAACTATAGACAAGGTTCTATGAGTAAACTCAAAGAGGAAGGGCCATTTATTTGGAGGGAGAATGGGTAGGACAGAATTGGGAAGTTTAAATTCTTCATTTTTCAGAAATGGGTGAGAAAAATGAAGAGAACATTTTAAGCAAAGGGGAAAAGTAAGGACACAGAGGAATGGAAATGCACCAGGTATTAGCAAAATTATGAGTGGTCAATACAAGGTCTTGCAAGAGAGAAAGTGGCTACATTTTTGACATGGCAAACCAGGTATAGGAAGGACATTTTAAGGGCCCTTCCATTATCTGGTAGATAGTGGGAATTTTTATCTTGTGGTTAGTATATTATTTTAAGGATTTTAAAGAGTAAGTAGAGTGTTTTATATTAGAGTAAAGTAATTTCTCTTATAAGTGGACTAAAATTTCTTTAATAAAATTTATAAACAAAAAATCTCTTATCTCTGTTCATGTTGATTCTGCATGAAAAGAGCCTAAGACTGTGACCCAAGGAGCATCTGTTTACTCACTTGCGAAGAGAATACTGAAGGTTTTTCTGGACTTTCTTTTTTAAATATATATATTTTTATTTATAAAAAGGAAACATTGACTAAACAATAGGTTAAGAGGGGTACAACTCCACACAATTCCCACCACCAGAACTCTGTATGCCATCCCCTCCCCTGATAGCTTTCCTATTCTTTAAGCCTCTGAGAGTATGAACACAAGGTCACTGTGGGATGCAGAAGGTGGAAGGTCTGGCTTCTGTAATTGCTTCCCTGCTGAACATGGGCGTTGACTGGTGGATCCATACTCCCAGTCTGTCTTTCACTTTCCCTAGTGGGGAAGAGCTCTGGGGAAGCAGAGCTCCATGACACATTGGTGGTGGGGTTGTCTGTCCAGGGAAGTCTGGTCAGCATCATGCTAACATCTGGAACCTGGTGGTTGAAGAGACAGTTAACATACAAAGCCAAGCAAATTGTTGTTCAGTCATGGACCTAAAGGCTGGAATAGTGCAGATGAAGAGTTGGAGAGGGGGGGGGTGTCCTTCATTTTGCAGATAGTTTGTAGGCATATTTTAGTTATATTCCAAAGGGCTTGTGGCTATACTAGTGTGTGTGTGTTTTTTTTTTCCTGAACTTAAAATCTGATATGCAGGTGGATCCAAGTTATTGTCTGGGGAGGTGATGTCATGACTGGCAGAAGGACCAAAAAGCTGGATCAGGGAAGAGAGTAGCTCCCAAATATGAAAAAGGTGTATAAATACTGTTGACTGTAAACCCCATCAATTTGATGTGATCTGGGGGCCCATATTCAGTTTAGGAGCTTATGTGACCCCTGCATCCCTGTAGATCTTAGCTCATATTCTGTGGAAATAAGTAGGAACATTCCAAGCTGCCCCAATATCAGGACCCATCTTCCTCAGGTGTAGCATAGAGTATGTTGTCCAGCCTCCCTTTGGAGGATGGAACATTCTCTACCATTGTTGATCCAAGCTGAGGGCAAGGTCCTATTTTCCTGGACTTTCTTGAGTTATTCTGAAGCCAGCACTGTTCAAGGAGAGAGTATGGAGGCTGTGCAGATTACTTCCTGCCGCCCCTGAGCCTTGGATTTTTCTAAAAGATCAACCCTGCACTTTTTAGTATACAATTTATGATATCAAAATCTAAAATAGAGGTGAGGGAAAAGTATATAAAATAATATCAGAACAAAAGTATTCATTTAGTGCACTTTTTTTTTTGCACCCAAGGTACTTAATGGGAGCACATTGCTTTTTGAGAAAGATGTCAATAATTTGTTGTGATTGTCATTCCTTTACAAGTGGATATAGGGGCAACTCAAAATATTTACCTTTGAGTTTTCATCACTGCCATGAGTGAATTGTGGAGCATCTCACACAAAATGTGGCCATCTGATTTGCTTTGACAGCTGTAGCAGAAAAGTATAAAATTGCAGAAAATTATTTTTTTAAAAAAAGCAGTTACAGTGTTTTACACTTACTGACAACCTGTTTCAAACCCTGCTATTTTATCATTTATTTAAATTAATCTATGATTTTAGCTGCGAGCTAAAATTTTCCTTTCAACTTTCTTCCTTGTGTTAAGACTGATTGGCCCCTTGCATTTGATAACCCACCAGAGAACCTTTACTCATCCCTGATTGTCAGGCACTTGAGTAGCTACATATTCAAGTCTACAACATTCAATGCTGGTGAATGCTTATTGAAGATAGTTATTCTATGCACATAATTTGTAATAATGCTCTCTTCTATTGTAAATATTTTAATCCAAATTTTAATTAACTATAGATAATTGATCTCTAATAATTTATAATATCAAATGTTTTTAATTTTTTAATTTTAATTTAAGTTTTATTTATTTATTAGATGGAGACAGAGAGAAATTGAGAGAGGAGGGGGAGATATATATAGAGAGAGAGACAGAGAGACACCTGAAGCCCTGCTTCACCACTTGTGAAGGTTTCCCCTGCAAGTGGGGACTGGGGGCTTGAACCCGGGTTCTTGCGCGTTGTAATGTGTGCACTCAACCAGGTGAGCCACCGCTTGGCCCAGTATCAAATGTTTTTGAGACTTGCATAGAATGTTTTACCCTGTTATTGACTAAAGAGCTTTAAAAATAACACTTCCTCTCCACTATTCCAAGCTTTGGGTCCATGATTGCTCAACAATTTGTTTGGCTTCTTATGTTAACTCTCTTTTCAGTCACCAGGTTCCAGATGCCATCAGGATGCTGGCCAGGCTTCCCTGGATTGAAGACCCCACCAATGTGTCCTGGAGCTCAGCTTCCCCAGAGACACACCCTACTAGGGAAAGAGAGAGGCAGACTGGGAGTATGGACCGACTAGTCAACGCCCATGTTCAGCAGGGAAGCAATTACAGAAGCCAGACCTTCTACCTTCTGCAACCCACAATGACCCTGGGTCCATGCTCCCAGAGGGATGGAGAATGGGAAAGCTATCAGGAGAGGGGGTGGGATATGGAGATTGGGTGGTGGGAATTGTGTGGAGTTGTACCCCTCCTACCCTATGGTTTTGTTAATTAATCCTTTCTTAAATAAAATATATATATATATATATATATATATATATATATATATATATATATAGCAAAAGAATCTGATGTATGCAGTACATCTCTTTTCTCCAGACTGGACTTAGAATTATGATGGCTTAATCTATTTTTTTTATGCTTCTTAGTCAAAAATGATCTTATATCACCTGCTAATTCTTATCTACAATTACATATTCATATAAGTAGATACTGTGTAGAAATGGAATTCCAGGTGTAACTCACATATTATTCCATTCAACTACAAAATATTTGCTGAGTCTTAACCATATATATATACCAACATGTCTAGTAGAAATACTTCTAAGTTTGTCAGGCATTAAGCCAGCCCCCCTGCTCCATCCTGCATTGCTGATAGTATGGCCTATTTACATAATCATTGTTTTGTCTGAAAGATCCCCACTCATCCCATTGATCTATCTTCTTTCTACCTTGAGACCCGCCTTGCCTGCAGGATAATATTAATCCAACTGGTTAAAACCATCAACAGTTGCTAAGGAAGTTCTACCTTCCCAGCATGCCTTTTTCCTTTCTCCACCCCCTCTCCTAGCCATTTCTGTTTCCAACTTGCCACTTCCAGTTTTATCTTATAAAAGCCATTTCTGTTTCTGGTTTCTCTTCTCTTCCGCGTTCCAACTTAGAGGAGGTAAGGCAGGCAGACTGGTAAGGCAGGCAGACCCGGAGGCGGACACCGGCCATTGTGGTTGGCTCCACATGGCTTGACCCGCTGCACTCACACATGACTCTGGGGCTCCCGCATGAATAAAGATTTGTATTGCTACCACCAGGAGCTTGTTTCCTGGTTCATCTCTTCTGCCAGCTATGCTAGCCCAGCATAAGCTGGAAAGACAGGGTATTGATCAAATATTGGAACACAAAATATATATTTTTTGTTTTCTTCTTATATAGTTACCAAATGCACTAATGTCACTGATTTAGATACATGGAGGGTATCAGTGTGATATTTTAAGTAGGTTTTATTGAATCTGTAAAATTTAGTATCTTCCCAAGTACAGGGGAAGTATTATTTATATTTTTCTTATAAGATAATCACATGTTATGTTTTATCATTTTTATAGAGTCCTGAATCCAACTTCATATTCCTTTCAATAGTTAATATGTCTAAGTTTAGAAGACCTAAATATTTTTATTCAGCAGCAGTAAGAGCTACAGCTCCATATTTTCACATAAAACGTATAACCATATCTTCCTTGCTGGTTTATTTCTTGCCAGATGAACCTAAACTTCCTGGTAAACAGGAGTGTTATGAACATTGTGATATAAAGTAGAAACTGGAAATCAAGAAAAAAAAGTGTTACATCAAAGATTATCTGACTCATAATAAAGTCAAATATTTTGTTATATATTCATTTTAAAGTCAAATGAAAATCAGCAGAGAGGAAAATATTTTCTTTCTTTCCTTCACCCTTCTTTTATTTTGCATTTAAATTTTCAAAATGGAAGATGATGTATAGTGGTCACAGCAAAGCTATAGTAGGAACTGGTCATATTGGTGAAAGCTTAGTATAAATGATAATTTTGAAATTATATGTGTTTTAAAATATCTCAATATTTGGGAAGAATCTTTAAGTGACACCTCTTTTTAAACTGGATATACTTCAGTTGTATTCTAAATTAAAATGAGAACCTATGACTTTGCAGCAGTTAAGGTGTAGAAGATACTTAGAAGTATCATAGAAAGAGACAAATCTTTTTTTGTTATTTGTTTTAGAGAATAAAGATACTTGAAAGAATGCAAATAATAATGCCTATGAAAAATGTACGCATATTCAAAAAACTTGTTTAAATTATCATGTTGCTATCCTCCATGTTTTTTACTTCTGGGAGTGTAGCCAAGGAGCAACAGAGACTAAAAGATTGCTCTTGGGGAAAACCTGATGAAACGGCAAATCAATCAAACAAAAACATCAGGAACCACATAACACAATCTATAAAATTCTTGAAAACTCACTGAAAGGCAGGTGCATGAGGGAAAAGGTGAGTGGAAAGAGATGAGTAGAAAGGAGGAGGCAGGCAGAAGTGTCTTAAAGATGGAGCTATACCAGCATCTGGGGGAGAGCAGACAGCCATTTTGAAGCAAAAGGTTTGGAACCAAGCAGCACGCATCAATGCAGAAATGTAGAGACAGTAGAACAGGGCATCTAGAGGACAGAGTGCAGTCTGAAAAACATAACCACAGTTGTGCCCTGAGCTGTGGACAACAGCATCCATACCACTTCACGAGGTGGAACTTCAGCTGTGGGAAACAGATGGAGCTATATTGAAAGATCCATTAGCCCCTAACCTGAGCAACAGGAAGACTCTTCCTGTCCCAGCACACCACCATAAACAATACATCCACAATGCCACCTGATGGCTAAATAGCAGAAACTACACCCAACTGAAACATGGACAAGTACTCAATGGTCCAACATCACTTGGAAAACATATCTGAATTTGAAATTAGAAAACTAATCATGAAGATAATTCAAGACTTGAGTACAACAGATAAACACATAGCAAGTAATACAGAGATCTCTTCACCAAAGAGCTAAGTAATTTGAAATGAAATTCTGGAATTAAAGGAAACCATGGACAGCATTAGGCCTAAGAGACCTTGTATCCAGAATAAATCAGATTGAGGATAGCATAGCAGAGCTAGAAGATACAATTACCACAACCTCAGAGTACAAAAATGTTGAAGAGGAAAAGTTTATGAAAAATGAAGCAATTCTAGTAAAATAACATACTCCATTGGAAGAAAAAAAATTAAAGTTATTGGGTGCCTGAGAATGAAGATAAGGTGAGAAGAGAACAGAGCATTTGCAAAGAAATTATTGCAGAAAACTTTCTACACTTGGGCAAGGGTCAAAATATAGTTCTAGAGGAAGCTGAACAGAAACCAAAACTCTCAAACCCCAAAAAGCTAACACCAAGACATAATAGTCACTTTCCAAAAGGACAAGGAAGAAATATTCCAGGCTGCAAAGGAAAGAAAGGCACTGACATACAGAAGCATAACCAAACAACCACCAGATTTATCAACACAATCCCAAGAAACAAGAATGGAATGGAATGGCATTTTTACAGTATTAGGAGATAATTATCAGCCATAAGTACTCTATCCTGCAAAAGTTACTGTCAAGTATGAAGGAGAAATCAAATATTCCCAAACATACAAAAACTGATGGAACTCACTACCACCAGCCTGGTCTTGCAAGATTGCAAGATTTACCAAAAGGAGTCCTAGAGGGGAAAAAAAAAACTATAGGAATTGTAATGTCAAATGAGGTAATCTCTGGTAGAATAGAAATTGTTAATCAAACAATGGTAACAAAAGAAGAAAACATTTATGAAAAGGGAGGGCAGAAAGTACAGTAATATGACCAATGATGGTGAACCAGGCTAACTACCAAAGACCTAGACATCAGAACAGAAACTTTGAAATCCCAATCTTTGCCTAATCTTCACAGGAAACAAAAGAAAAAGTGTTGTGTGGGATAGGTCAGGAAGAGAGTGGTGAATATACTGTGATTCCACCTGCAGGTGGAACTTGGAAGACAGAGTTAGAAAGGGAGAACATGGGATAAAAATTGGACTGAGGGTGGTATACCGCATCAAACAAGGGACACTGGCAAGAGGATGGAATAGAGGGTATAGAGTTAGGGGGTTTGGGGCTCTTGATGAGGGGGGATAAGAGCAGGTAGCAGACATCTGTTATGCAGAACTGGGAAACCACACACATGTATAGACATATATGCTGTACTTTATTCACCCTCCAATAGAATATTAAAAAATACTATATGATATGTTAATAATGTATGTTAATATAAGATAGAGTTACAATTTGTTTGGTTTTATATGTTAATTCTTTTTCAACCACCAGGTTCCAGATGCTAGCATGATGTCAACAGGACTTTCCTGGGCAGAAGACCCCACTATTGTGTCTTGGAGTTCTGCTTCCCCATAGCCCCACCCCACTAGGGAAAGAGAGAGGCAATCTGAGAGTATGGACTGACCAGTCAACGCCCATGTTCAGCGGGGAAGCAATTACAGAAGCCAGACCTTCCACCTTCTGCACTCCAGAACGACCCAGGGTCCAACTCCCAGAGGGATTAAGAATAGGAAAGTTGTCAGGGGAGGGTATGGGGTGTGGAGTTTTGGTGGTGGGAATTGTGAGGAGTTGTACCCCTTTTACCATATGGTTTTGTCAGTGTTTCCTTTTTATAAAAAAAAAAATTATGGGAGTCGGGCGGTAGAGCAGCAAGTTAAACGCAAGTGACGCAAAGCACAAGCACTGGCATAAGGATTCAGGTTCGAGCCCCAGGCACCCCACCTGCAGGGGAGTCACTTCACAAGAGGTTAAGCAGGTCTGCAGGTGTCTCTCTTTCTCTCCCCGTCTCTGTCTTCCCCACCTCTCTCCATTCTCTCTGTCCTATCCAACAATGACAACAACAATAATAACTACAAGAATAAAAATTAAAAAAAAACACAAGGGCAACAAAATAAATAAATAAATAATAAATAAATATTATTTATTTATTATTTAATTATATTATTTAATTATTATTATTTATTATATTATTATATATTAATATATAATATATAATTATATTAATATATATTAATATTAATTATATTAATATATATTATATATTATTATATTATTTAATTATATTATTTAATTATTTAGGGAATAAATAAATAAATATTAAAAAAATAGTTTCTATCTAGAATATGCTCCTATAGAAAGAATAAATTGAAAGTATCAATAATTTCAGTTTTTAACCACAAATTGCTGGTAGAATTATGGAGAAAGAATTATTTTTATTTCCTGAGAAATATTCTCAGTAAGCTTGTGGTCTATAACAGATACATGAATCCACAATGTAAGACTATTCCTATTATCTTTGTGCCTTCTGCTATGTAAGAGTGAATGTTTCTTTCTCTAAAAGCAGCAAGTCTCACTTTGCCTATAGGAGCAGAGATCTCTGATCACCTAACTAGCATTCTATTTACAGTCTACCAATGTTTCTAAGAAATAACTATTGCTGAAGAAACTCCTCAACTCCAACAGTTTCTTTCCCTGAGGCTTATGAGCACCTGGGAGATGATTTAAGAGAGTACTGCATGGAGTCTGTAGAGAAGGGTACTTCATCATGCTTCATATAGGCTCATTTTTGAAAGTACATATAGCTTAGGCTTTGCTTTCTACTAAAAAAATAAACTAATTCTGGATTTTTTTAAAATCTATTTTCATTGACTTTATCCTAGAAGTATAAGTTTTCTATGAAGTTTTCTGTAACAAAGTTTAATTTTTTCCTAAGAATGATTTTAAAATAAAGGCAGAATCATTTCAAAAGGGTATTATTTCACCCTTCCTTTTCTTTCCATCAGTTTTTACATGAAAAAAAAGAAAAGGTAATAGAGAGGAGAACTCTGTGAGGGGGCTGTCTAGTAGCTCTGAGAATGGATGTGCCTCTACATAGACTACAGCTATTTAGACCCAAGCATTTTTTTTTTTGACGTGTAGATAGATGGAAGGTAGTATGAGGTCTCCTCAGAAAATATTGAGGTGTAAGTGATCTGAGAGGCTGATTTATCTTGGGTAACCTGATTAAAGTTCTATCCATTCATTTGGAGGCAGTTGTGATAAAAGATATGATAGCTAGAAGTCTGGACTATCATTCCCAACTTTCAGACTATCTTTACCTCCCAATTTCTTGAACGAATATTCCTATCTGTTTTTTTTTTCAGTATTCTGAGCACCAACTGTGACAAATGGCATTACCTTATTAAGAAATATAATTTACTCTTGTTATTGTTTTGTCCTTACTTTTTTCTGTAACTATTTAATCTTTACCATCAATTTATATTCTTAAAATTGATGAAGTTATTCTACATATATATATACATGAGCATGTGTTTAACTTCTTACTTTATAGTTTTAACATAAAATATATAATTAAATGATTTACAGAACTTCTTGGGAGTGGAGCTATGTATAAAGCATAGGGTGAAGGGTAGTGTTATTAAATGTCCATAGAAGATGAGTACATTCTGTTCTTCACAAATATGTAGGAAAGAAGTTCCTGGAAAGGGAATAGGTAGCAATACAGGTTGAATTACCAATGGACTGTGGTCTATTGCAGAAGGTTTGAAGGACTCAAAGGAAGAAGAGGGGATCAGTAAAGGGAAATTGGTGGTCTAAGTACCTGTGGAGAAATAGGATGACTGGTTGAATGTGAATTACACTGACATTTATCTTGGGGAAATGTACCTTTGTGACAACACCAATCCTGTAAATCAATATTTCTATAATAGTGGCACTAAACTAAAAAAGAAGACAGATGAATAGAAAACAATAGCATAGCATAGCATAGCAAAGAAAACAGGACCAGGCAGTGGTGTGCCTGATAAGGTACACATTACCATGCATAAGGACCTGGGTTTCAGTCTACAGTCCCCACCTGCAGGGGAGAAGGCTTTGCAAGTAGGGAAGGAGGTCTGCAGGTATCTCTTTCTCTCCCACTCTCAATATCTCTCCTATCTAATAAGATTAGAAAGGGGGAAAAAAGGGGAAAAATAGCTTTGTAGTGCTGACGCCAAGCCCCAGTGATAACCTTGGTGGCATAAATAAATAAATAAATAAATGTTACACAAGACAAAATAAGATGCCAATGCCATTTTAACCATAGGCCAGGGTAACAGAACAGTGAAAGAGGACTGTGACTCTATTCAGAAAGGAGGACAGTTCTATCATTGGGATACTTGTGGAGACAGAATTCTTATTAATAGGAAAAAGAGAGAGACAGAGGGAGAGATAGATAGAAATGCAGAGACACACAGAGAAGGGGAGTAAATTATTTAATTTTTGTTTATGCATTTTGGGCATAAATAACTAATGATCACATAATTTATAAAATAGAAACATTAATAAGGTAATTTCTAAAACTCTGTGTTATCTTTGCCTAATCTTGTCACATTGTGCTATAATTAATACCTTGCTTATACCTTAAGTGAGAGCAAGATACATGGTTAAATCTAATTTAACAGAGAATCAATGGGTAGATAAAGATAGTTCAGACATAGACAAGCTATCAGGCACTAGAATAGCAACAACAAATGAGAGTTAGGTCAGCCTCCTATCACACCTGCTTCTACTGAGTGAGGGAAGGGGTCACATAATCCTTAAAGTAGCTTAACTCTACAGCATTTCACTTATGCACTCTATACACATAATCACAAGCAGTGAAGCAGGTCTGCAGGTGTGTCTATCTTTCTCTCCCTCTCTCTGTCTTTCCCTCCTCTCTCCAGTTCTCTCTGTCCTATCCAACAATGAAACATCAATAATAACTACAACGATAAAAAAACAAGGGCAACAAAAGGGAATAAATAAATAAATATTTTAAAAAATAACAATCTACTTAGATTCAGAGGGGTGTGAATATATTTATTATTATAGTTGAGTGCAGCATATGCTCCAAAATAACAAATGTTTGTATAAGATGAGACAGGGAGATTTGAAAGAATGGGGAGAAGGAAGATAATGTGTGTATAGCCAGAGAAGCTAGGAAGATCCAAAGCAAGAATTTGGAGCTAAGGTTCAAACTGAGACACCCAAGATTATTCCTCACATGAAACAATACTATAAAATGCTGACATCTCTTATTCCTATTTCTGTGTTCTAGGAACACACTATGTATTACTAGGAAGCTAATGTCAAAATTCTTAGTAATGTTGGACAAGTAAGCATGATAAGAGAAAAATATTTCACATATTTTAAAAGGATTGATTCTTTCACCATTATTTATGTATGTATATATATTACTAATTTGAGAAACATCAATTTGTAATTAAAAAATTACAAAAAGGAGGGTAGAAGAAACAATCACCCAATATAACCTTCAGAGGAAATTATTTCATTTAAAAATAACTTCACTGGGAGTCGGGCGGTAGTGCAGTGGGTTAAACGCAGGTGACTCAAAGAGCAAGGACCGGCATAAGGACTCCGGTTTGAACCCCCAGCTCCTCAAGTCGGTCTGCAGGTATCTTTCTCTCCCTGTCTCTGTCTTCCCTTCCTCTCTCCATTTCTCTCTTGTCCTAGCCAACAACAATGTAATCAATAACAAGAACAGTAATAACTACAACAATAACAAGGGCAAAAGGGAATAAATAAATATTTTTAAAAATTACTTCATTTTTTATTTCAGAAAATTTTTATCTTATTTGTGAACAGTATGTTGCTGTTACAAGTCTAGGAATGTTGACAGACACCATCCTAGTTATTATGTTGGAGCCACACACATTACAATGATTCATAATAATCCCTCTGAATATTTAATACATAATTGCCGGGATAGCCTGAGGGTGCTTCTTCCCAAGCAAGTGCTCTCTGGGTTGGAGGGGACTCAACTGGAGCCAACTTAGGCTGCTGTGTGGGAGAGGGATCAGGAACTCGTGCTGAGCTAGTGTCGCAGGAGATAGACTCTGGAACTCTTGGAGCCAGAAAGCAATCCCAAGTGTGTTAAAACAGAAGAGCAACTGTATATATACTCGACAAGTAGGGTGGAAACAGGATGTGACGTACAGAGGGTGGAGCGAAAAGAGGCTGGTGGAAATCAGGGTGACTACAAGAGGGGGCAGAGCAAAAAGACATTGTGAACCAGTGGGGATTGAACTAATGCCCTGCAGGCAGGGCGGTTCCTAGGTAACTGGTTATATAAAGAGACCACAGGGATAAGCAGGGGGAAGCTGGTGTATTGCCCAACACATAGTTTTTTAAGCTTCATCAGGAAGTTAGCAAATCTTTTTTTTTTTTAATTTTATAACACTATATGAGATATATTCCCTGTTATTATTCATCAAATTCTGGGGCATAGTCAAAATAGACATCAAATTTTTGGAATGTAATGGCACCTCTAGAAGACTAAAACAAGTTGAAAGTCTTGAAAACAATGTTGCCTGAACATGAATATGAAAATATGGTACCTTCATACTTGAAAATACTGGCTGGGTAATAGTCAAATATTAAAGTTCTCTATTATTTTTATTGTTTTATTATTCTCTATAGCAATAAATTACTATACTTTGCATTTTTTAATGTTCGTCAGATTGTTTATGTAGCCATAAATTCCAGAGAAAACCCTCTAGGGTGTTTTTAATTAGGTTGTTTTATTCAGGTCAGCATTTTCCTCACACCTGCAACTGCATTTGGCATCCACAAAATCTTCATTTTGCTTTTTCATACAACAATTATTAGGATCTTAGTAAACTGTTCATTTTCATTTTAGGTTCTTATACTACACTAATGGGAGAAATAAGGAGATGCTATAGGAGACAATATTTCTTCCTGGTCCACAACAATGTAATGGACTTTGCACCATGAACCATGGACTAAAAATCTATATCCAGGGACACTGTGATATACAGATGGGTCCATCAGATAAAATTGCTGTGTCTCAGGAACAGGTTTCATTTTGCTGCTGACCAACTAAGTTTTCCTAAAATAGAACTGAAGAGTTAACTAGACAATATGAGTTAATGAGCTTTTCTACAAAATCCTTTACCTCAAAGTTCTATGTTTTGCTTCAAAAGTTGCCTGTTTGCTTTCCAGAAAGTTAATTACAAAGTCGTGCTATATGATAATATATTATAATAGTATATATATAAAGAAAAGCTCACAAGCTGCTATTACAGTGAAATCCTCAAATATTAATGGTTTCACACAAAAATGTTTACTTTTCTTTTTAAAGATAAAGAGAGACAGAGAAAGAGAGTGCAAAAGAGCATAGCACTGAAGCTTTATTCAATGAGGTGGAGGCTAGACTCCAAACCTAATCTGGGTCACATGAGTAAGGGCCCACACTATCCAAGTAAGATTTTATATTTTGCCAGACTAATAGATTTACTACTCAGTCATGTAGGAGTCTTTGATATTTTATTATCTTCTATTAAGGCAGAACCAAATAAAGTTCTTCTTCTTACAATATGACTTCTAATGTTATGATTGATGGTGTTCTTCTAGGTACAGAGGGGGAAAGAAAGAGTAAAAGTGTTGGTCATCATTTCTCCTTTGGCTAATTCTGCTTCTGTTTCTATCCATGTCAGTGTCATCACGCCAGGTTCCCCTGCATTGCTTAATGCTGTGGTCTATTTACATAATCATTGTTTTGTCCGAGACCAGCCCTGCCTGCAGGGCATTGGTATAATCCCCATTTGTTTAATCCCCAATGGTTTAATCCCCACTGGTTCCCACTCTTTTTCCACTCTGCCCCCTCTCTTAGTCACTTCCTTTTTTCCACCCTGCCACTTCCTTCCCAGAAAGTATAAATGCAGATTCTTTTCTGATCAATAAACATTGGATTGCGTTCCCACTCAGCCATGAGTTCCTAGTCGTCTCTCTCGTTTGTCCACTAAGCTAGCGCAGCATAAACGAGAACAGGGGAGAGTTGAGAGAAGAGGTAAATATTGAGAGAAGAGAGAGATGGGAAGAGAAAGATGTGTTTATTGACAAAAACTGTGATCAATATGTATCTTTTATTTTTTTTTTAACTTTTGGTTATGTATTCTCTCTTCTATAGGGAAAGTGTAAGGAACCCCAAAAGACTACCAATATCCACATGAATAAAGTTTATGCTTCCTTAAATAGAGTAAAAGAATATATGCATTTGAAGAATATACCTACATTCATAGCAGTGCAATTTGTAATAGCTCAAGCATGGAAACAACCCTTGTCCAATAGCATATGAGTAACTAAGAAGGTTGTAGTAAGAAAAACAAACAACAACAACAATAAAAACGTGGAATACTTAGTTGTTAAAAATGATCAAGTCACCCCCCTTTGTAGGTGAGGTGGAGAGCCTGCAGCTTGAACTGGAATCCTTAAGCTGATCTTTTTCTCTTTGTATTAACACTTCTCTGACAATTTGCCATTCTCATCTTTATGTTTTATAAACTTCAACTCTGACCACTCCATAGATGAGTATTTAATTGTACATGTGCAAGGCATACATTCATGAACGTTTTTGCTTTGATCTAATTATCCTGGTTTTTATCTCTAATTTTCAGGTCCCCAGTCTCAGAACATAAATTAAGTAGAGGAAGATACTGTTTTCCTTCCCAATGATGTAGACACATAAACTTCAGCTTTGGATCTTCTGAATAAAATCAGTTTTGAGGAAGACTAGCAGACTAGCATGTTAATGGCTCTTAGTCCCAAAAATACATTGAACAGGGGAAAACTAGTTAATTCAGAGAATATTGTAAAACAGAATACACTATAAGATCTTGGAGAAGTGAAATTCCTATAAGCTTGTTACTTCTATGAAAGAGATATAATGAAGGAATAGTAGAAAAATTTGACAGGAAAATTGAACATGAAATAATGAGAAACAATAGACAAGATGGTTTAATTCAGTTTAAGAGGTCAACAGCGAGGCTGGGGATACATAGAATTCAGTGCAAGAGTATCTGTTCCTCATGTGTGAAACACTGGTTCAGTCACAGGCAGCTAAGTAATAAATGTCAGTGAAAGTGCTTAAAAACTGGACAACCAGATATAACATGGGAACCTTAGTGAAACTTAAAGTTTATATAAATCACATATTACCGTTCTTCTTTTGGGGAGGCCTCTTCTTGGGCTCAGACTTCTGGTGTGCCCACCCTGTTGTGCACCAGATGTAGGGGTCTAGGAGAATGTCACCGGAGGCAGCAGGAGCTGAATCTTATAGGACTCACCCTGTGTCTGTGACAAGAAATGACCCGGAGACCAAGCTGGTAGCAATGATCCATTTATTGATCAGAGGCAAGGCTTTTAAGGGGTTTCAGAAGTAAGTAGCTTATTTATACCATCTATGGTTAAAGCAGAAAAGGGGCAGAGAGAGGTAAGGAGTTGGGAAAACTATCAGGTGAGTGATCTAAGGAATGAGGAAGCTAGGCTTTCATGTGCATGGGTGTAGGGGTCCTTGTGTGTCAGGAGGGTGAGGTTTGGTTATGGACTTATTCAGAAGGGCAAAAACAAAGAAATGTGTAAAGGGGCCTCTGATAGCATCTGTGTAAGCAGGAGAGCCGTTTTGGGAATGAGGAAGTAGGATTATCAATGGCTAGCATTCAGAATGGCATCCTGAGGCCAGAGAGAAGATGGGTCAGGTATGATAACTACTGGTAGCTTTTGAATAAGCAGACCATTTGGTTTAAAGACAAGGAAGTAAGCTAGTATATCAGAAGTGCAGAGTCCCTGTGAGGCAGAGAGTCTGATAGGTGAAGCTGAACTTGAAGGCAGTTCTCTCCCATGCTCAGTCTCTGGAAGAGAGAGGCTGACAGGAAGACTGTGTTCCTCAGGTACCCATCTTTCATTGGGAGGTTCCACCAAGCCCAACCATATCCTCACAGTTTCCCTACAACATATCACTGTTTTATCATAAGCATGTCCAAGTAAGGCAGTTTGCAGAGGGAAGCATTTTGTATCCTTCTGGGTTTTTCAGAAGCTGAACAGATAAGATCAATAGGAGAAAGGAAAGAAGTTTGTTAATGACATGTATACCTCTGTATACAAGAGAGAAACCCAGAAAAGTGGGATAACCCACTTACATGGACCAAGAAGCTTTCTTGAAATAAACTTAGTTAAAACAGAGAATACTGAGAAAAAAATGGTAAGACAAGTTAAGGAGGTTGTCAAAGGCACAGTTAACAAAGGACATGCCAATTTAAACTGGTTTACTATTAAGATGAGGTTAGGTCTTCCAGTACAATGTGTTAGATACATTTACTGAAAGAGTTTTTTTTTTTTTAAGAGTTATTTATTAGTGAATGACAGAGAGAGATAGGAAAAGATAGACAGAAAGAATCAGAGTATCACTGTAACACATGTGACTCAGCAATTTGAAGTGGACCCAATGCTTATAAATCAGGCACTCTACTTTCTATACCTCCCCCTCTTAACTGCAAAACAGAAGTTTATGGACAGATATCTTTATCAAAGATAAACTACATACTGCCTTCAAGGACCTGTTCATGAAATTAATCTTTTGTCAATGTCATATTTTGGCATGCCAGGTTTTCATACCCCCTCCTCACATTCTCAGAACTTAAATTAGTTGTTTGAAATTCAAATGTAACTGGTCATTCTACATTATTATTAACTATATCTAGCAACTCTTTTTAGAACAGACCAATTTCTATATCTCATTTTGAGTTCTCATTTCCCACCTTTACAATTTAGTATGACATCTGATTCATGCCTTAATTTGTGTTAATTTATTTCTGACTCCACTTGGGATACAGAATTTTCTCAATGCTATTGCCACAGGATTAACATTTCTGTAAGCATTTAGTTAAACACTTGAGCTTGGCTGTTTCAAATAGAGAGCATATAGTTTTACAATGTGTTATGCACAGATAATGCGTTTTAAATTGTGAATGTATTTATTGAAGGCAGAGAAAGTATTAAATGTGTTTTCATGGGTCAGTAATTGCAAATTGAGGAAGGCTTTTCCTAATCCTCACTTCTCATACTATTTCATTTCTCCCATTTTCTCATGTCTCTTCCTGATTCCTGGATGCATCCTTCCTTCTTCATTCTCTTTGCCTCCCATCTTTTACAGCTGAGCAAACAATTATAAACTCTCTTAGGTAAATTTACTCTACTGTGCCCACCTTGTTGACCTTTTTTTTTTTTTTTTTTTACTTATTCTCATTTATATAAAGTGGCTCAGAGTCAAAACAATTAAGGTCTCTAAAAATGAAAAATGCAGGACTACAATTACAGTACTTTTGGTATTTCTCATTAAAGGAATCAATTGCTGTAGCAGTCATTTTAAAACATGATGGCATGATCAGCCATTTCAGTACAGATTTGCTTTTGAACTATATCCAGATCATCTTACAACAATGTAAAGTTTGAATGAATGTTGCCTATATTCATCAGTGTCGTCTCTACCTCTGCCTTCTACAATCCCCTTTTTAATCTCCATTTTTTCCAATCCACTCCCACAAATCAAGAATTTACTAGGACATTAAATGCAAAATAAAAGGGGGGGGTTCTTACTTAAAAATTTTGAACCTTCTGAAATTAAGCAAGGAGCTAGAAACCATTTTATTCTCTCTAACCTAAAAGCTAATCACATAGACCTCCAAGAAAAGACATTACCTGGAGCCTACCATAGAAACCTCTGGGAAAAGATAAATCTGTTAGGAAGACCTTCTAGTTAAAACTAGAAATTAAAAGTGGCATAGTGGCCACCAGGGACTAAGGAGGGGGCTAGGAAGGAGAATTAGTATTTAATGGAGACAATTTCAGATGATGAAAAAGTTCCAGAAATGTAAGGCAGTGTTAGATACACAAAAATGTGACTGTAGTCACAGAATTGTATACTTAGAATTGTATACTTAGAATTTCTTTTACATATATATAGTAAGATAGTGCCTGTGCATTATAGCTCTGAGTTTATATAAGTGACATTGTAGTACCATGTCACTGCCTATTTAAGTTACCATTGTAGAGTTACATAGCTTATGACAAAAGTCCTTAATATTGAACCCTAAGTAATGAAGATCATTTCCTAAAGACTTGGTGGAGAAATATTGGAAAAGTTTATTCATAAATCTATGAAGGCAGTCAGGAATAAATAATTTCCTTTTCTTGCTGACATAACATTCTTACTATGAGTACCAATTTAACCTTGGAGCAAGATGTTCCAAAACAGCCTCTAGGCAGAACACAAAAATCTGTTAGATTTCTATTGCTGCCTCTGTTAGGTTAAGCTGGGGCAAGACAGCAGTGCCAATGCCTTAGCTCCTGTGGGGTGCTGTTTACAGTCTTCCTTACTGCCGAGCTCATCACATCTCAGGGCTACATCATAGGACCTCAAATCCCTCTTTCCACTCATTCCACTTGGATTCTGCCACAACTTTACAGACTCATAGGTGGCCAAGATTCAGGCTTTCATTCTGTTTTAAATACCACTTCAAGTGTCAATAGATTGTTGTCTCTTGCTTGGTCCTTCCTGCTTCCTCTGTGGTATTTAAGAGTCAAAATGCTTCTCTCACTAGTTTGTTTTTCCTGTAACTGCATCACAGGACAATGCACATTTAGTGAGCCTTGCAAATGAATTAGACCTTCAGGTGCCCATAGGTTCTTGTGCTACTTATTTTCATATTATTATGAAAGATAACATAAGTGAGTCTAAAGGAGATTGAGTTGTTTGCCTAAAGTTACAGTACTAGTAAACTTGTAAAATGCATAATAAGAATTTGCACACACATTTCCTCTTTTTAGATTTCATGTGCCTTCCTTTGTGCCTTTTTACCTATTATGTGACATACAAATTTTCTGTTGCACTGTTCAAACTTCAAAGTCAACTGACTTCATTATTTCAGATGTCTCAATATAATAATGTATGAGTCTAAACCTTGATAAAGCTCTCAACCATGCCTACCTATGTGTTTTCCTACTCTGGTTAGAGTAGGTGTATTATCTTGCACCTTCTGTTACCACTGTCTTACAGACAGTTTCACCAGTATTACAAGTGCTGAGAAATCAGTGGTTTTCTCTATTATACAGCATTTCTATTTGCTTCTAGTTCCTATGATTTCCATCCTATAAATTCACTGATTCTGAACTGCCACCATTATTTGAGAGAATACTCAGGTATAAAGTTTCACATGTAATTTATTTTATTTGCTGTCTGTTAACTATGTTGCAAATTGTTTTCCATTATCTTTAATTTATTTAAATGTTCCATAAGAAGTTAGAAAATGTTCAGAGCCCAGTTAATATGCCCTGGCACCAAATCGTGGGAAAGGTTATACGTTTTAAGGTAAGCAGATGCTTAAGGCATTTAAAAAATTATTTTAAAGTTTAAAAATGAAATTATTACTGCACAGAGAAATCAACATAGTACTTAGATAAAGGGTATGATAAGAAGGGCGGAGCCAAGATGGTGACTTGGAGTCAGCTGCTGGCATGAACTACAGCAAACAGCGGCTTGTGACCTAGGAATCCCTGGATAGGGTAGGATACTGAGCCGTCAGCAGGAGGGTGAATAAAGGGTCCTAAATGTGACACCAAGGAGGGGTCCTAAGCACACTCTTGGGTTAGAAAAATGAGGAAAAAGAAAGGAAATCTTTGGAGTATTTCTGAAGCTCCAGACCCCAGGGGCTAGACAGCTGCTCCTAGCAGGCTTCCTGCTGAGTTATTCCTGGCTTACCAGGGGTGACATTCCAATATTTTTCCTTTTTGATTTCCTTCTCTTTTTTTTTCTAAGGGGTTGGAGCTCTATTTGAGTGATAAAATATCTGAGCAATCAGAGCTTCACCCCTGCCTGGGTAAGACTACTTGGAGGTTTTTGTGTGTGTTTTTTTAAATATTTATTTATTTATTCCTTTTATTGCCTTTGTTGTCTTTTTATTGTTGTAGTTATTATTGTTGTTTTTATTGATGTTGTTGTTGTTGGATAGGACAGAGAGAAATGGAGAGAGGAGAGGAAGACAGAGGGGGAGAGAAAGACACCTGCAGACCTGCTTCACTGCTTGTGAAGTGACTCCCCTGCAGGTGGGGAGGCTAGGGCTCCAACCGGGATCCTTTTGTCAGTCCTTGTTCTTTGTGACACCTGTGCTTAACCTGATGTGCTACTACCTAACTCCCTGGAGGGTTTTTTTTTTTTTTTTGATACTTCTTACAGTTGGCTGTCTTGGCTTTGATCCAGACCCATGCAAGCTGCAGAATGATTGCTAGGGCTTTTTACTTCTATTCTATTCTATTCTATTCTATTCTATTCTATTCTATTCTATTCTATTCTATTCTATTCTATTCTATTCTATTCTATTCTATTCATTTATTATTACTATTATATACACATGTGTCCCTTTTCCCCACTCCTTCTTCAGATTGACCAAAATTAACTGTTACTGTTTTTTTCCATTGCTAGGTGACTGGGTGTCCTATCCATTGTGAGAGGAACTTATTTTTGTTTCACTCTACATCTTCAAACCAATCTCCCCTTTTACCCTCCTCCTAGGTAATTAAAAAAAAAACTCTTTTCACTGCTATTTTTTTCTTGTTCTTGTCTTCTTTTCTTCCTTCCTCCTTCTTCTGCTTTCTGAATTCACTGATACTTGTTTCTGAATTATTTTCAAGAAGAAATCTGACTCAGAGTGGACTCTCTCTGTGTGTCTCCCTTCTCTACTTCCCTTTCTCCTCTTGCTATCCATAGAATTTACAGTGGAGAGTAGATTTACATAATTGTCTATTCTTGCTTTCCCTTATTTCCTTTCTCTTTCTCTTTCTTTTGAATTTGGTTGCTGTTTTTTCTCAGACTGGCAGTGTTGTTTGGCTAGCTGGTATTGGTTGAACTGCATCAATTCTTACTTAAGTTACTATTGTTGTAATTTCTGAGGATGGTGATTACATTTCTCATAAAGACATTTAGTATAGCGTGGCTTGTACTCAAAACACAACAACTGAAGAATAACAGAACAGAAAAATAAAAAACACATCAATAAAAAAAATATGGTTAAACCAAGAGCAAATAAAACTGCCTACTATAATAAATGAAGACAGGATCCCAGAAAAAACTCCAAATCAGTCAGAAGTAACCATAGATAAGAAAAGTATGCAAGCAATAATAAACCTAATAATCACAGAAATGAAAACAACTATGGAGAAAAGGGCTATCAGAGTTAAAGAAACAACAGATGAGACCCTCAAGGAAAATACTACCTACCTCAAGGTAACTCGAGAACTGAAGGCTGAAACAGCTGAACTAAAAGGTCAATTAGCAGAATAAGCTAATACTAAAACTGAATTGAAGAAAGAAACTGAGGGAAGAGAAAGCAGGCTAACAGAACCAGAAAACAGAAACAGCCAGACAGAGGATGAGCTATAGAAAACTAAGAAAGAGGTAAAAGAGCTCAAAAAGAGATTGAGAGACATTGAAAACAACAATAGAGATATATAGGATGATCTCAAAAGGAGAAATATTTGTAGAATTGGCCTGCCAGAGGAAGAAAGAGAGGAAGGAGTAGTAAATATTATAGAGGAAATTATAGAAGAAAACTTCCCAGACCTATATAACAGAAAGGACATTAAGATTCAAGAGGCCCTGAGAGTCCCAAACAGAATCAACACAGACCTGAAGACACCAAGACACATCATAGTTACAATGAAAAGAACTAAGGATTAGGAAAGGATCCTAAAGGCTACAAGAGAAAAACAAATATTCACATACAGGGGAATCAGATTATCAGCAGACTTCTCCACTCAAACTCTAAAAAGCCAGAAGAGAATGGCATGATATCTATCAAGCCCTGAATGAAAAAGGATTTCAACCAAGGATAATATATCCTGCTAGACTTTCATTCAAACTAGATGGAGGCATCAGAACCTTCTCAGACAGACAAAGGTTAAAGGAGGCAACCATCACCAAGCCTGCCCTGAAAGAGGTGCTAAAAGACCTCTTATAAACCAAAACATCACCATAATACTTATCATATATCAGAACAAATAAAAAAGAGTTGAATAATGGCATTAAAATACATTAAATCCATAATATCAATAAATGTCAATGGCTTAAACTCACCATTAAAAGGCACAGAGTGGGAAGATGGACTATAAAACCCAACCTAACCATATGCTGCTTTCAAGAATCTCACCTGACCCAACAAGACAAGCAGACTTAAAGTGAAAGGATGGAAAACTATCATATAGGCTAATGGACCACAAAAAAGGCAGGAACAGCCATTCTCATCTCTGACACAATAGACTTTAAATTAAATAAAGTAATAAAAGATATGCAAGGACATTACATAATGATTAGAGGATCAGTCAGCCAAGAAGATTTAACAATTATTAATATCTATGCACCCAATGAGGGACCATCTAAATACATCACACACCTACTGAACGAACTTTAAAAATACATCAATAGTAATACAATAATAGTGGGAGACTTTAACACCCCATCTCACATTTAGACAGATTAACAAAGCAGAGTATCAACAAAGAATCAGGAAAATCAAATGAAGAGATGGACAGACTAGACCTCCTGGACATTTTCAGTGTACTCCACCCCAAAAAACTGGAACACACATTTTTTATCAAACCCACATAGCACAAACTAAAGGATAGATCATATGTTAGGCCACAAAGACGGCATGAACAAATTAAAGAGCATGGAAATCATCCCAAGTATCTTCTCAGACCCCAGTGCAGTAAAGCTAACATAGAACAACAAACAGAAAATTACTAAAAGTCACAGAATTTGGAAACTAGACTACATAGTGCTTAAGAACCTCTGGGTCAGAGAGACACTCAAGCAGGAATTCAAATGTTCCTGGAAAAAATATTAAAA